>NC_036848.1:209628-227920 GCF_002910315.2 Salvelinus sp. IW2-2015
AAACAAGTATATCTACCTAACATTTCCACAGATACTACCTTAATACACACAAGTGTAAGGGATAAAGATATGTACAGAAGATATATGAATGAGTATTGATGGTACAGAACGGCATAGGCAAGATGCAGTAGATGGTTATAGAGTACAGTATATACATATAGATGAGTAATGGTAGGGTATGTAAACTAATTAGTGCATAGTTAAGTGGTAGTGAACATGTATTACATAAAGATGGGGAAATTCTCTTCTGCTGTGAAGAAACCAGCTGGCTGCACCGACTCCGTTAGCGTCTCTTGAGTTAGCCATGTTTCCGTGAAGCAGAGAACGTTACAATCTCTGATGTCTCTCTGGAATGTTACCCTTGCTCGGATTTCATCAACCTTATTGTCAAGAGATTGGACATTGGCGAGTAGTATGCTAGGGAGTGGAGCGCGATGTGCCCGTCTCCGTAGCCTGACCAGGAGACCGCTACGTTTGCCCCTTTTCGGCTGGGATCAGATCCATTGTATTGGGTGGAAGGCAAAACACAGGATCCGCTTCGGGAAAGTCATATTCCTGGTTGTAACGATGGTGAGTTGACGTTGCTCTTATATTCAGTAGTTCCTCCCGACTG
Organism: Salvelinus sp. IW2-2015; assembly: GCF_002910315.2. Classification (NCBI taxonomy): domain Eukaryota; kingdom Metazoa; phylum Chordata; class Actinopteri; order Salmoniformes; family Salmonidae; genus Salvelinus; species Salvelinus sp. IW2-2015. The sequence continues at coordinate 210,242 of NC_036848.1, forward strand.
TATGTAATGAAACCTAAGATTACCTGGGGTACCAATGTAAGGAATAACACATAAAAAAACACAATACTGCATATTTTCCAAGGAACGCGAAGCGAGGCGGCCATCTCGGTCGGCACCGGAAGTAAAAGTGGCAGAATAACTACAATCTAGCAATTAAAACACTGGTGTGATAGATGTGCAGAAGATGAGTGTGCAAGTAGAGATACTGGGGTACAAAGGAGCAAAATAAATAAAATAACAGTATGGGAGATGAGGTAGTTGGATGGGCTATTTACAGATGGGCTATGTACAGGTGCAGTGACTATGCACCCCAACCAGAAGCCATGGATTACAGGCAACATCCGCACTGAGCTAAAGGCTAGAGCTGCCACTTTCAAGGAGTGGGATATTAATCCAGACACTTATAAGAAACCCAGATATGACTGCTGACGAGCCGTCAAACAAGCAGTGTGTCAATACAAGACTAAGATCGAATCCTACGACACCAGCTCTGACACTCCACAGATGTGGCAGGGCTTGCAAACTATCACGGATTACAAAGGGAAACCCAGCCGCAAGCTTTCCAGCGACGCTAGCCTACCAGACAAACGAAATGCCTTCTATGCTTGCTTTACGGCAAAGCAGCTGTTCTGGACGACTGTGTGATCTTGCTCTCGGTAGCCGATGTGAGTAAGACCTTTAAACAGGTTAACATTCACAAGGCCGCAGGGCCAGATGGAATACCAGGACGCGTACTCAAAGCATGCGCTGACCTGGGATGATGGCAAGTGTCTTCACTAACATTTAAAACCTATKCCTGACCCGGTCTGTAATACCAACTTGTTTTAAGCAGACCACCATAGTCCCCAAGAACACCAACAGTCATTTAGGCAGGTTATCGCCCCGTAGCACTCACATCTATATCCAAGAAATGCATTGAAAGGCTGGTCATGGCTCACATCAACACCATCATCCCAGTCACCCTGGACCCATTCCAATTTGCATTCTGCCCCAACAGATGACGCAATCTCTATTGCACTCCACACTGCCTTCACCCACCTGGACAAAGGAACACCATAGTCCCCTCCAAGCGCATCACCAAGCTCAGGACCCTGGGACGGAACACCTCCCTCTGCAACTGGATCATGGACTTCCTGACAGGCCACCCCCAGGCGGTGAGGGTAGGCAACAATTTATACACCACGCTGACCATTAACATGGGGGCCCCTCAGGGGTGTGTGCTTATACTCCTGTACTCCCTGTTCACCCCCGACTGTGTGGCCGTGCACGACTCAAACACCATCGTCAAGTTTACTGATGACACGACAGTGGTAGGACTGATTAACGACGACAATGAGGCAGCCTATAGGGAGGAGGTCAGAAACCTGAGCGTGTGGTGCCAGGACAACAACCTCTCTGTCAACAAAACAAAGGAACCTTTTTGTGGACTACAGGAAACGGACTACAGGAAACGGAGGGGCGAGCACGCCCCCCATTCACATCAATAGAACTGTGGTGGAGCAGGTAAAAACGCTTCAAGATCCTCAGTGTCCACATCACTAAGGAATTAACATGGTCCACACACACCCATCCACAAAGTTGCGAACAGGGCACGACAGCACCTCTTCCCCCTCAGGAGGCTGAAAAGATTTGACACGGGCACTCATATACTCAAAAAGTTATACAGCTGGACCATTAAGAGCATCTTGGCTGGTTGCATCACCGCTTGATACGGCAACTGCAAGACACCCTCAGAGGGTTGTGAGTGGGCCGAACTCCCTGCCATCCAGGACCTCTATACCAGGCGGTGTCAGAGGAAGGACCAAAAAAAATGGTCAAAGTCTCCAGCCACCCAAACCATAAACTGTTCCCTCTGTTACCGCACGGCAAGCGGTACCAGTACACCAAGTCTGGAACCAAGAGGGCCCTGAACAGCTTCTACCCCCAAGCCATAAGTCTGCTAAACAAGACTGCTAGATAGCTAATTAAATGGCTACCTGGACTACCTGTATTGACTTCTCTTGCACTGACTCAGCGCGCACACACACACACACACACACACACACACACACACACACACACACACACACACACACACACACACACACACACATCACAACAAACACACACACACACACACACACACACACAACACACACACACACACACACACACACACTCGACTCGACTCCGACTCGACTCGACACACTAACACCATTACTCACCACCACTGCTGTCTATTAACTATCCTGTTCTCTAGTCACTTTACCCCTACCTATATGTACACACCAGTGACGGCTGGTGGGAGGAGCTATAAGAGGACAGGCTCCTTGTAATGTCTGGAATGGAATAAATTGAACGGAGTCAAACACATCATACATATGGAAAGTGTTCCATTGATTCCATTCCAGCCATTACAATGAGCCCGTCCTCCAATAGCTCCTCCAGTCAGCCTCCACTGATACATACGGTAGATACCTCAATGACCTCTTACCTGTGCACATCGACTCGTTACTGATGTTCATTTTTAATCATTAGTCACTGTGTATTTATTCCTTGTGTCACAATTTAAATATGTTTTTTTTATATCTTTAATTTGTTGGAAAAGGACCTGTCAGTAATCATTTACACTTTAAGTCTACACTAGTGGTGCCTAACCATTTTCGGTTAATGTACCACTAAGTACATTTTTCTCTACCCGGAGTAACCCCGGAGTACCCCCTCGTGTGCATTTTACCAGTAGGCCTATGGTCTCATGAGTCTCATCAAGTACCCCCTGTGAATAGGCCATGTACACACCAGGGGTCCTAGTACCTCTAATTGGGAAACACTGGTAAACCTGTTGTTTACGAAGGAAGTGACAAATAACATTTGAGTTGATAAAAATGAGGAAGCAATAGATTTTTATTCAAGAATAGGGCTACCTAGAATAAATGGTGAATTGCATTGCTTTTCATGTTTGACTATATATATTTTATACATACATGCAATAGTCTCCATTCATTGTAACAGTATATCGTTTAGCTTGGCTACATTGTAATAATGTTTCGAGCTTTGTAGGGTTGTGCTTCGGCTCTGGTACGTCACACAAGTTGGCTCCAGTCTGTCTGGGGTTCACTTCACGAGAGAGAGGCGACCAATGGAAAGTGTGTCCCGCAGTAACGTTGCTATCCCTACCAAATGAATTACTTGTGTTCCCGCGACAAACACGTTTTCCAGCTGCTATCTTTTCTATGGCACTTGTCTTTTCACCATAGAATTAAATTATGAAGTCATGTGTGGACAAGTTTGAATCACGTGAAAACGGCTTACACAACCCCACAACAAACTGCAACAAACGCAATTGAACAACCACCGATCAAAAAACAGAGTTGGTGAGGTGTGCGCCGCTCGTCTGTGTTTGTTGGGTTGTGGTTTGTCTGATTCGACACGTCCAATCGGCGTATGTTCATCACTATTCTTGTGGCGTTTGTTAAGACAGTGGCTACAGCCGCTCCAAAAGATGCAACTGGAAGGATCCGCCACTAGTGGGCAGTCTTCCTTCACACTTAACAAGTTATTTTTTTGATGAGACAAGCTGAAAGACAGACAGGAAGGAGCAGGCCGACAGACAGGAAGGAGCAGGCCGACAGACAGCGACAGACAGGAAGGAGCAGGCCGACAGACAGCGACAGACAGGAAGGAAGGAGGAGGCAGACAGATAGAGAAATTCCCAGCACTATATTAGACATTGCAACATGACTTGCGTAGTTAAATAAAGGTTAAATAAAAATAATAAAACACTGGATAATTGAAGTTATAAAAACCAAGTATATAGATGAATTTATGTTTTAATCAGATAATGGACAGTTAATTATTTTGTATTGAACCTTTATTTAACTAGGCAAGTCAGTTAAGAATTTTTATTTTATTTACAACGACGGACTACACCGGCCAAAACCGGACGACGCTGGGCCAATTGTGCGCCGCCTTATGGGACTCCCAATCACGGCCGGATGTGATGCAGCCTGAAGTGTGGTGTTGTCTCTCAAATCAAATTAAACTTTATTTGTCACATGCGACGAATACAACATGTGTAGACCTTACCGTGAAATGCTTACTTACAAGCTCTTAACTAACAGTGCAGTTCAAGCAGAGTTAAGAAAATATTTACCAAATAAACAAAAGTTTTAAAAAATTATAATAATACAAAGTAACACAATCACATAACAATAACGAGGCTATATATATACAGGACACACATCTCTTGTCCTGATGTGTGTTTTGTCCTATATATATTTTATTTTATTTATTTATTCCCAGCCCCCCTCCCCGCAGGAGGCATTTTGCCTTTTGGTAGGCCTTCATTGTAAATAATAATTTGTTCTTATTAACTGACTTGCCTAGTTAAATAAAGGTTACATTAAATAAAAAATAAAGAGAGACATAAGACAACAACAATGTTACAGCTGTAACCTATGGGAGAACCATGTATCCACTGTCTCCTCAGAATGAAAAGCAGTACGGTAATGTTCTTGGGGAGACGGAGGAAACCAACCCCCTACAACGGGTTTAGAATTTCAACAGGCGGAAACAGAACTGCGAGGGAAGGCGCTCCTGGATCAGAATGTAAGTACACAGCAATGTCAATAACAGATGGAAGGGACAGGGTGATACTGTATTTCAAGACCTGATGTACAGAAAACCTATTTTGACTTGTGGTTTTCACTCATTTCCTTTATCACTCCTTTAAGTTCGATTCTTTCATTAAAGGCTTAAAATAGGCCTACAGTTTACTCTAAGTCCTCATTTATTTACTTAGCCTATAGGCTATTATTTTAGCCTATAAGTTCCATACTCTACGAATCACCCATAGACAGATACTCTCCCTTTGATGAAAGGAAATTAATTGGTTTGTAGATCTTTATTGACAGCTCTCACATTTAACGCAGGAGATACAATACCCGTTTGATCTGTTCCCCAAATTCCCAGCCGCAACTTGGGTGTTCTCTTGACATAAGTGGGCCACTGTAGGTCAAGCCTGGTCATGTTAATGGGTGTATCAGGGGGGCAACAGATGGACCACAGGTCAACCATCGTATAGGGGCTGGAGGCCTTCTGTTCTGGTGAGAAACATCTGCCACTATCAATACAGAGAGAAAGACATAATCTTATGTAACAAGGATCTGTTTGTGCTCTCTTGCCAACTTTTATGATCATCAATATGGTCATGAAAATGACCTTTAGGAGTTGGAAATAGAGCACAAACTGATCTTGGACCAGTGTATAGAAAAATGTAGGTACAACTGGTGATTGTTAGGTCAAGACACCCTCTTCGCTGATGTCGTGAAACATCCTGCTCTGTCAGAGATGAGTGATCATTGTTGGAATTACAACTTTAATATAGAAAGAACAAAGCTCTCAGGCTAGCCTTAGTAGGCTACCTGTCTTTCCTCTCCTAGTATGGGTAACAGCTGTGTTCAGGGATGAAAGTGTTATGGCTAGGTGTCTTGAAGAAGTGTTAAAGCCACAGGAACAGGACCAGTAGAGGAATACATGAGGTGAAAGTAGTACTAAAACCAATGTGTTTTTAATAGTACCACATGTGTTCCATATTACAGGGCAATAACGGGCGCTAGGCCGACTTCATCACAGTCCAGGAGGGCACAGTTAAGATAAAGAAGGAATGAAACAGAGGATTGAACTTAAACAATGGGTACATTGACATAGAAACCGTCTGAACTTGCATGACTTTTGCATTTAAAATGGTGTGCCAATCTACCATGTCTTGCTGAAACAATATACTATAGGCTACTAGTAGCATGTAATAAACTACATGACATCCAGCAACAACATTAAGTCACTACATGTTTGGTTACTGATGTAATAGTAAGGATGTAACAATAGGACTCTTCCTGACTTTCTTTGCTCCATCTGTTACCTTGAGCAACAAGTCTCTTATAAAATCAGAACTCTGACATTAGAGAGTTCCAGAATTCGGTGGGAATTCCAGAACTCGAATAAGTGCCGTGACCTTTGCCTTCTCCATAATCTGTCTCACAATATTTAGACTTGTTAAATAGTTTCTTGGCATCCAGACCAGTCAGTGGCCTCCAGTTCCTGACCAGGGCTCCTAGTCAGTGGTCTCTCTGCCCCCTGTAGCTCCAACAGCTTGGTAGTGTCTGCTCCAGAGTGTAAAACACTTTTGGAATGTTTCATTCATTGTTTCCGGATCATTTTCCGGGAGGCCTGCCAACTGGGAGCTGGCTATTACACGCATATATCTGTCTCTCTCGCTTTCTCTCTCGCTCTACCTTACAACATTCTTATACACTGCCCTTCTCCCGAGGCTCAACTAAGAAACTGGAACTCACAGTAAGGGTTCCTATGTTCTAATTTCTTGACAGATAACAATTCTTACTTTTCCCCCCTCCAGAGAAAATACATACATAAACTTCAAAAAGATTTGAAAACTTAACATTAAAGTCAATGTTAGTGAGTGGTGAATTGAAAGTATTGGTCTTGGATTCAAGTATTATTGAAATCACAATCACATGGATGGGGAAAAAAATGTCCTTTTCAGTTCCTGTACACTGAGGTGTTGACTTTGTTCTACAGAAGGATCTGTGAGGGTGGTTTTCAGCAGGAGTTAGTTTAATTCAAACAGAAGGAAGACATTGTTCTCAGACATTGGATAGGCTACGTCCCAAACGGCACCCTATTCCCTATACAGTACACTGCCTTTGACCAGAGCCCTAGTAGTACACTATAAAGGGAATAGGATGCCATTTGGAACGCAGATAATATGATATAATATACACAATTGCCATGCCAATATCTTGAAACACTGACGTGTTGTCATGGATAGAAGTTTAAGAAATCCAAACAAATTCTGGGTCTACAAAATGAACATTTTATTTTTGAAATGTGCGACCATTGCTCTTTGGTTTCCACACAAAAAATATATTGCTACAGTATGTTACACATGGAAAGCATGTGACTTGACTGTGGGTGCATTATTGTTTTCAACAGGTTTAATGACAACAACAAAAGTGAAAGAGAATGAGAACTCAAGAGGCCATGACTTCAACCTTAATTTGCGTGTACACGAATAGCTTTTCCGTTCCAGCCTAAACATGCGAAACATGCTACATCTATCATATCCAAACAAAATACAGTATACATTTCTCCCCCCAAAAAATCTGCTCTGCGTTTACATTTAAAAACAGAAGTCACGTGTGAACATTCAAAACACTTTGATCAAAATACAGTATATGTAGTCATAGCTAGTTGCTGTTTTTCTGGTTAACCATTTTCACATTAAAGAAAACAGACAAGTAATTCTATTCAATTCAAATCTTTGGTTTTTGGTATATGAAAACAATTATATAACATATTCCACTAAGCGATATCCCATCTCTGTCTTCATCTAATGCTTCGTTATTATTGATAATCTTTGACAAAATTAGATCGATAAGACTCCCTTGTAGAGTTCCAGATAAGAATATATTCCATAAACAAAAGGAACAATCCCCTGATTTTGTGTTGATGTACTGTAGGCAATTATGTTTTTTTTCTCCTCTTAAATTTGTTTTACTGGACGCGAGTCATCGTCCTGCTGGAGAGACTTTTCCTGACCTTCTGGAAGAGATCATCTGAAACAAAACAAAGATCATAACAACCTTTAACACCAGTTCAACAACAGAGACTGTGAGAGATATAGATCAGAGAGTAGTTACCATTTTTGACTCCGATTCTTGAGTCCGTCTGTGAAAAAAGGAATACAACAATATTTAGATACTAATTTACAAATACAAAAACAAATTTTTAAGATAATGAACATTCACACAGCTCCGGATTTACAACAACGGTCATCTTATAAGACAGTCGAAAGAGATGTGATAAGTTAACCGTCTATAAATGTCTTACTCTCATGGAAGAGGCAGTCCTGATGGGGTCATCAGCCTGTTCCCTGTCAACCTTAGGAGCTGGAGGAGAGAGAGAGAGAACGAGACAGAGTTGGAATGACAATTGGAGGATAATACAATGCGTTAAAAAAACAGTCATGTGAAATGGTTTATTCAGTATTCATGGACAGTAAAGCGATTGTTCTTACGCAGTGGCTTTATGATGGCTCCCACAGCGTGGACAACTCCATTGGTGGCCATCAAGTCGGCTTCAACCACTGGGACCTTGTTGATGTACACGGTCTGGTTCTTCTGAAGGAGAAAAAACATACACGTCATTTATAAGATGATACTTCATATTTTCATAACAGGGGTTCAAGACAATCAAGTCATGTTGAAAGAATGGATATCAATGCATTGTACACACATGATGTAAGCAATAGAAGTACACAACAAAATAAGTACCTCTTTTCTCCACTGAAAACAAAATCATCAATAAAAAGAAAAACATGTACATGTCAGTACTGATATTACATGGTAGTACATGTTAGTACATGTTTGTACTGATATTACATGTTAGTACGTGTTTGTACTGATATTACATGGTAGTACATGTTAGTACATGTTTGTACTGATATTACATGGTAGTACATGTTTGTACTGATATTACATGGTAGTACATGTTAGTACATGTTTGTACTGATATTACATGGTAGTACATGTTAGTACATGTTTGTACTGATATTACATGGTAGTACATGTCAGTACTGATATTACATGGTAGTACATGTCTGTAAACTGATATTACATGGTAGTACATGTCTGTACTGATATTACATGGTAGTACATGTCAGTACATCTGATATTACATGGTAGTCATAGTACATGTCTGTACTGATATTACATGGTAGTACATGTCAGTACTGATATTACATGGTAGTACATGTCAGTACTGATATTACATGGTAGTACATGTCAGTAACTGAATATTACATGGTAGTACATGTCAGTACTGATATTACATGGTAGTAACATGTCAGTTAACTGATATTACATGGTAGTACATGTCAGTACTGATATTACATGGTAGTACATGTCAGTACTGATATATTACATGGTAGTACATGTTAGTAGTATCAATATCAAACGTGTGTTATAGGATCACATAGTTACAGGATCACATGTGTTCTAGGATCATGTGTTCTAGGATCAAATTGTTCTTGGATCATGTGTTCTAGGATCATATTGTTCCAGGATCATGTGTTTCTAGGATCATATTGTTCCAGGATCATGTGTTCTAGGATCATTGTTCTAAGATCAAATTGTTCCAGGATCATGTGTTCTAGGATCAATGTGTTCTAGGATCATGTGTTCTAGGATCATATTGTTCCAGGATCATGTGTTCTAGGATCATATTGTCCAGGATCATGTGTTCTAGGATCATATTGTTCTAAGATCAAATTGTTCCAGGATCATGTGTTCTAGGATCATATTGTTCCAGGATCATGTGTTCTAGGATCATATTGTTCCAGGATCATGTGTTCTAGGATCATATTGTTCTAAGATCAAATTGTTCCAGGATCATGTGTTCGGATCATGTGTTCTAGGATCATGTGTTCTAGGATCATATTGTTCCAGGATCATGTGTTCTAGGATCACATAGTTACAGGATCACATGTGTTCTAGGATCATGTGTTCTAGGATCAAATTGTTCTTGATCATGTGTTCTAGGATCATATTGTTCCAGGATCATGTGTTCTAGGATCATATTGTTCCAGGATCATGTGTTCTAGGATCATATTGTTCTAAAGATCAAATTGTTCCAGGATCATGTGTTCTAGGATCATGTGTTCTAGGATCATGTGTTCTAGGATCATATTGTTCCAGGATCATGTGTTCTAGGATCATATTGTTCCAGGATCATGTGTTCTAGGATCATATTGTTCTAAGATCAAATTGTTCCAGGATCATGTGTTCTAGGATCATGTGTTCCAGGATAATATTGTTCCAGAATCATGGTTTTCTAGGATCATGTGTTCTAGGATAAATATGTTCCGGGATCATGTGTTCTAGGATCATGTGTTCTAGGATCAAATTGTTCTCGGATCATGTGTTCTAGGATCAAATTGTTCTAGATCAAATTGTTCTAGGATCAAATTGTTTTAGGATCAAATTGTTCTAGGATCATGTGTTCTAGGATCAAATTGTTCTAGGATCATGTGTTCTAGGATCATGTGTTCTAGGATCAAATTGTTCTAGGATCATGTGTTCTAGGATCAAATTGTTCTAGGATCAAATTGTTTCTTAGGATCATGTGTTCTAGGATCAAATTGTTCTCGGATCAATGTGTTTAGGAATAAATTGTTTCTAGATCATGTTCTAGATCAAATGTTCTAGGATCATGTGTTCTAGGATCAAATTGTTCTAGGATCATGTGTTCTAGGATCATGTGTTCTAGGATCAAATTGTTCTAGGACCAAATTGTTCTAGGATCATGTTGTTCTAGGATCAAATTGTTCTAGGATCAAATTGTTCTAGGATCATGTGTTCTAGGATCAAATTGTTCTAGGATCATTGTGTTCTAGGATCAATGTGTTCTAGGATCAAATTGTTCTAGGATCATATTGTTCCAGGATCAAACAGTCACGAGCGCCTACTGTACCATGTTCAGCTCCAGCTTGTCTCCCTGCAGAGGCTTCAGTCTGGTATGGGAGCCCACTCCTCCACTGACCAGAATCTCCTTAGCCATGTGGTACTTCAACACACTGGCCAGCTCCTTGGGGTTGCCTAGACAACAAGCTGATATTAGCACACCTACTGGATCATGTTGTATCTCTATGGTCTAGACGTTTACAAACAGAGGAATTAGGAAAACTACCAGTCCGCATTAAAACACTGAAGAATGAATATTTGCTTAAAAAGTGAAAAGGAATTGGTTGTGCAAGATACAACACGGAACTGATGAGTTATTAAGGTACTTGGCATACACTTTAGCATTACAGCTACATTCTTATTGCTGTGGCCATGTGATTGAACATGAAGTTATTCAACATGATGCTAACGTTATTTTTTATAAACGTGTCCTGCTCATCTAAACAGTTGTTTTTTGCGAAACGGTTAGAGCAATCATTAACAAACAGCAGTGGGTTATTCGTTTTTATAAATGATTTTATATACCCAAACGAGTGTAATTGTAGCTGCAGTATACTGTAGGTAGGTCATACTGTAACTGAACAACTGGCTCCAGTTAACCACAGCTGTTTGCTATTCATACGTGTGCTAGCATCCAAGATGCATTCCATTGCGTCATCATTTCCTGGGTGTAGATGGGTTATTAGGTTCATTCAAATAGTTCTGTCTGTCTGCCGAACATATTCTCACCGTGGGACAAATGAGGTTGTCCTTAGGTGCCATTGACTTTTTTATTTGCTGGAAAAGTGCTTTGTTTTACAAAGCCAGTCGTGAAACATGTTCACAGTTTGGTTAAGGCAGGATGCCAGTCACCCAAATACACTACATATGGCATGCACTACATATGGCATGCACTACATATGACATACACTACATATGGCATACACTACATATGACATACACTACATATGGCATACACTACATATGACATGCACTACATATGGCATGCACTACATATGGCATACACTACATATGCATTATCATACATGATATATGACAACAACTACAGTATTGGCCATACCTACATTATGGCAATGCACTCATATGGCATAGCACGTGACATATGGCATATCACTACATATCACATACAACTACCTAAGACATATATATACCCCACATTATGGCATGCCACGATATGGCATGCCTACAAATGAATGTAGAACAACTACAATAGTGGCATGATATAATAGACACTAAAACAAAATGCTGTGGCAATGTCAAGAGGCACACTACGATATACATGCACGTATATTCATATGGGCAAATATAAACACAACTATGGCATAACACTAAACTAATAACATATGGCATAAAACCCCGCACATATGCATGCAACTGACAGTAGTGGGCATAACACGTTATACAATATGGCAATAGCCTAATACAGAATATGGCATTACACCTCACATTGGGCATCTGTCACGACTGCACTGAAACATATGGCATACACTACAATGATGCAAATATCACCACATAATGCATTAATACAGACACATAAATGGCATGCCACCACAATATGGCATGCCCCTCCGAGTGTAGAGCACGACATATGGCATGGCACTACAAATTGGCAATGCAGAAAACTATAAAGTAACAACACATGGCATTAAGTACCACACCAACATAGTGGCACTCACTATACAAACAAGTATTGGCATAATAACACCTACATATGGCAACAATGCATGTGATAATGCTTGATTTGGCGTTTTCTTTTTCTTATCTCTGCCTTGTTTTATGTTGCCAGTTACTGGGTTTAATCCAAGATATTAGAACACTGGGGGTGGACAGTTTCAGCAAGTTGGCTAACATGTGAAACAGAAATACACACTTTCCAAAAACAAGCTCCAAATCAGTTAAAAACATAAAAATAAGATTTCAAAAACACGCTCCAAATCATGTGAAATACAGAAATAAGGCACTTTCCCAAAAAGCAAGGCAATATGGCATTCCAACAGCATATGGCTATGGATGCCACTATTGTATACCAATAATGGCATAATTTAATAACCTAATAATACAACTACAAATGGCATACACTACAATATGACAGGATTGGGCACTTAACATAATGGGCAAATACGATAAAAGTAACACCTACACTAATATGCAGATATACGTAACTAGCACCACACCTCAACATATGGAATAATAGACCCCACAGCGTAATGGGCATATTTAGCACATACGTAAAAAACATATGGCAGCACATCTACCATATGCATTACACACATGTATGGCATGCACTACATATGCATACACCACATATGGCAACACTACATATGGCATACACACAATATGGCATGCATACATTGGCATACACAACATATGCAATGCAACACTACAGATATGGCATCCACCTGACAATAGGCATACACATACCAAATATATGGCAATACAACATCACTAGGCATACATCACATATGGCATACACTACATATGGCATACAGAAATCCACAGTATGCATGCACTACATATGGCATACACTACATATGGAATACCACTGAAACATACCATATGCATGCACACATATGGCATAGCACTACATATGGCATCAGCACATATGCATAGGCATATACACTACATATGAGTGCCAATTCGGAACACTACAATATGGCATAAGCACTACATATGGCAATCACTTACATATGGCAACAGCTACATAAGGCAGTACACCACATATGGCATGCACTACATATGGCATACACTACATATGGCATACACCACATATGACATGCACTACATATGGCATACACTACATATGGCATACACTACATATGGCATACACCACATATGGCATACACTACATATGGCATACACCACATATGGCATACACTACATATGGCATGCACTACATATGGCATACACCACATATGGCATGCATGTGATAGAGCACATATGGCAGAGAGTTGTCTGTTATAATTATCCTAGTCTTACATTACCAGACCTCAACCCTGTGTTCTTGTTTGAGACTGGTTTTGTTTAAGAAAAACTAGAATGTCTGGAGCCAGGGCATGTCCTTACTCATGAGTTTGTTGAGGTCAGCCTTTGGCAAGGCGCTGAAAGCATCGTTGGTGGGAGCGAACACGGTATGAGGACCGGCCTGGTTCATCAGCTCTGTCAAGCCAGCCGTCTGGATGGCACCGACCAACAGACTGGAAAAAAGAAGGGAACACACACTTAGAAAGACCATCCTCAAGAGGAAGAACGAAGACTTGACAGCTGACTGATATCCAACACACACAGTAAAAAAAAAAAAACATCTTCAGAGGAAGAAACAGAACTTGACAGTTGACTAATAGGGAAGTTTAAAAAAAGCATCGATGAGTTGTGGTTTCTGATGTGCCAAATTTACCGAACATGTATGAGTTGAATCATGGCAGGACAGATCACTGGTAGTGAGAAACATACAGAGTAAACAGAAAAGAGCCAGGTCTCTGAACGTGGGTGGAGATGAAGCAGCATATTGCCTTTCAGTTCTGGATAAAACATTAGACGTTTGGAGGGACTTCTRAGGATGTCTAGCTACAGAACACACGCTGTGGAACGTAGGCAGAAGCTACTATCTTTTTTTTTGCTCATATGCTACATGTCTGTTCTTGCTCTTATGAAAATTGAATTATATTGCCTCAAGATATTATTGAGGACAAACTTGGTAATCCTTTTCATTGAATCATTCACTGATTCATTGACTCTCACCTGAATCGGTTATCAGCCTTCAGGACATCCATGATGGTGCCCATTGGGGGAGTCAGGACCTTGTCGACTGTGAACATGCTACCGAAACGGCCGATCTTGTCGTGGGCAACGATACAGGAGTTCTCTATGCACAGGCTCTGTTATTTTGAGAGAGAGAGAGAGAGAAAGAGAGAGAGAGAGAAAAAGAGAGAGAGCAAGAGAGAGAGAGAGAGCGGTTTGTTCTACCCGTCACCATGACAACATCCCAAATAGCATCTTATTATTTATATAGGGCATAGTTTCACTGATCGAATCAACGCAGTACTAGCTACCTTCAATGTAACATATCGAAAGAAAATGAACTATGCAAAACTAACTGTGCAAGATATTTTATTGTAGGCAGAGCGCATTAGAGTATGATTCTATTGCATTGACAGGTACGACTCAGGCCAGTAATCGGTGCGCCATAACCAATCAGAGCTGCAGCAGGCCTATAGGCAAATATCCATTGCTATATATGGATCTGTGCCATTCACATTGAACTGGACTGTGTTTACAGCATGAGCGCTTGTTTTGAGATCAAAGCTGCATGTAGCCACCTGTGCACATTTGTTCATATCCTTTGCTAATTGGTGAGTTATTAGCCCAGTTACAGTTCATTTCTAGTCAACATTGGTGGAGTGGTTGTTTCCTACAAGAGCACAAAACATATGCATTTCTAGACATCTTTGAAAAGCCAGTCAGGTAAAGAGCTTTTTTTTTAATGTCTTAAATGGACAGTGTTGTAATTTGAGACAGGCTTGAATAAGCTTAGTAGCGAATAGACAGAGGGGAGCATAATGTGTCTGTTTCTCTCTAATAATGGTATGAGAATAATAATGAATTTTATTTTGTAAAGTGGTTTCTTTCATCAKACAACACAACATTTTCAGTCACCTCCTTTTCAAAAGTCTCATGGAATGTAGGCCAACATTGAACACCACACATTTCCTGCTATGACAGAACAGCTATTTCCATGTTAAAATGTTATGTGATGCATTTTCTCCATTGTTTTTGATGGTAGACCACTCTGGTAGTCCTACATTATYATCAAATYGKCACAGTAGCCTACTTGACCACTGTTAAAACTGTAACTTAAAGTAGATACAGCCTCAGAGTTCACAGTAAACGCTTGCCGGAAGTTGCACAGAATTTTCACAATGCGCTCAGGAGACTTGACAATGCACTCAGCAGACTTGAAATGTGCTCAGTGTCCCAAAAAAATTAAGAGGGAACATTACCTTTGACCAGAGCCATATGGGCCCTGGTCAAAAGTAGTGCACTATATAGGGAATAGGGTGCCATATGGGCCCTGGTCAAAAGTAGTGCACTATATAGGGAATAGGGTGCCATATGGGCTCTGGTCAAAAGTAGTGCACTATATAGGGAATAGGGTGACATTAGGGACGCACTTGGCTTCCTTCCTGTCTGCCCTTTACTCTGAAATGATGGCTCGCAAGTGGTCTCTCTGTGGAAAAAAGCTTATTGTGGTCGTCTGGAAATTCCATTACAAAGCAGAAATGTGAGAGCTGCTGCCCGAACAACCTTCGTCTGCCACCCAGGAGAGAACAGAGCAGAGCTGTGAAAAACGGTGTGAAACAACATTCTGGATAACTATTCTACAGTATTGTGTCATTGGATCAAAACATGTTTCGGGGGTAAAAGTCCACTAAAATCAGGCTGCCTCCTTCTGTCACTCATTTGGAGAAAATTATGACCAGCCATAAACTGTTCATTGTTAATATGAAAACAGCACAATAACGCTTTGTATAGTTTGGGATAGTTGTATTCAGGATAATCTCTGTAATGAGTTAACCTTAGGAAGAGGGTAATCCTGTAATAGCTTAACCCTTAGGAAGAGGGTAATCTATATAATGAGTTAACCTTAGGAGAGGTAATCTATATAATGAGTTACACCTTAGGAAGAAGGTAATCTATATAGAAGATTAACCTTTAGGAGAGGTAATGCTCCCTGTACAAATGAAAGTTACCTACTAGACAGAGGGTTAATACATGATAATAATTTTAAATGAGTATAACGGGGAACCCTTAGGAAGAGGGTAATCTATATAATGAGTTAACCTTTAGGAAGAGGGTAATCTATATAATGAGTTAACCCTTAGGAAGAGGGTAATCTCTGTAATGAGTCGTCTTTTTGCAGAAGAACACCTGTATTCAGACTCTCTTAATTCAGCTCAATTGATCAATCTGCACCTCTGCTTTTATACCATCTGATGCCAGCTGTAGGTCCTACAGGGTACTTACGTTACGGTAGACGAACACTCGGAGTTTGGTTCCTCCCAGAGTCTCTAGCTCTTGTCCGTAGTACAGTGACCCGGAAGACAGCTGCTCCTTCAGGATGTGGTTCTTCAACAGCTTCTTCAGGTCACCGGTCATTGTCACACCCTCTGTTAACAATAGATACAGAATGTATCAGATTGAGTCAATGAAATGGGTCAAGAATCGTGGCTCAAGTCACTGCTGTTTGTTAGCACAGAGAGAGGGGAGAGGGAGGGAGGGATACAGAGAGAGGGAGAGAGAGAGAGAGAGAGAGAGAGAGGGACAGAGACGGATGGTGATGGGGAGAGAAAAAGATGGAGAGAGAGAGAGCGCCATCGATCGAAGTTACCTTTGAAAGCTTCATTCTGAGGGGTCAGGATGGTCAGAGCCTCTGAGCCAGAAAGGTGGGAGCCAAGATCAGCATCAACAAACAGC
The DNA here is from genome assembly GCF_002910315.2 of Salvelinus sp. IW2-2015. Lineage (NCBI taxonomy): Eukaryota > Metazoa > Chordata > Actinopteri > Salmoniformes > Salmonidae > Salvelinus > Salvelinus sp. IW2-2015. Next base: position 227,230 of record NC_036848.1, read on the forward strand.
TTGGTCGCTGTGGTAACGGCGGATCCCTGGGCCAGCTCCAACAAAGTCTTAGCTTAAAAAGAGATCAGTACATAAATGAACATTTCTCATTGAACAGAGAGACTCTTCATTAGTAGGCTTGAGGTCTTGTCTCAACATGAACCATTGAGTTGAATCTACTTCATATTCAGTGCAGTAGCATTCCAGACAAACTCAGACTCGACTTTCAACTCCTATGCCAGTCAGAGACCTTTTCAGACGTGACTCATCATTACTAATAATCTCATAAAAGAAGGCAGGGATTCATTGGTTTGGATTAGAGGCTTACATTTGGCGTTGACGCAACTCTCAATTTAAGTCTCTGGTTTTCAATACCTGTCTGAGATGAGCTTGTTAATGTAATAATCATGACATTAAGGAGGCAGAGGTCCAATAGTTTGACTCCAAGTCATATACAGACGGCTGTCTATTGGTCTGAATTACCTGAGTCTGGGATGAGGAGCTCGTTAATGTAGTGGATGACTCCGTTGGTCCCCAGCTGATCTTTCTTCTGGATGATGGCCTTCCCGTTGAGGGTCATGTCAGCCCCATCACAGCCCACCTCTAACACAGTCCCCTGTAGGGTCTCCAGAGGAGTGCCAGATGTGATGGACTCTGCACACTGCATGTTCTTCAGGATGTGGTAGTTCAGCAGGTCTGGATGGAGAGTTCA
>NC_036848.1:229304-250030 GCF_002910315.2 Salvelinus sp. IW2-2015
GGGGAGATAGATATTGGATATAGAGACAGGGAGATAGATATTGGATATAGAAACGGGGAGATAGATATTGGATATAGAACAGGGAGATAGATATTGGATATAGAACGGGGAGATAGAATATTGGATATAGAACGGGGCGATAGATATTGGATATAGAACGGGGAGATAGATATTGGATTATAGAAACGGGGCGATAGATATTGGATATAGAACGGGGCGATAGATATTGGATATAGAACAGGGAGATAGATATTGGATATAGAACAGGGAGATAGATATTGGATATAGAACGGGGAGATAGATATTGGATATAGACGGGGAGATAGATATTGGATATAGAACGGGAAGATGATATTGGTATGAACGGGGAGATAGTATTGGATATAGTAGGGAGATAGATATTGGATATAGAACGGGGAGATAGATATTGGATATAGAACGGGAGATAGATTGGATATAGAAGGGGAGATAGATATCGGATATAGAACGGGGAGATATAATTGGATATAGAACAGGGAGATAGATATTGGATATAGAACGGGGAGATAGATATTGGATATAGAATGGGGAGATAGATATTGATATAGAACAGGGAGATAGTATTGATATAGAACAGGGAGATAGATATTGGATATAGAACAGGGAGATAGATATTGGATATAGAACAGGGAGATAGATATTGGATATAGAACGGGGAGATAGATATTGGATATAGAACGGGGAGATAGATATTGGATATAGAAAGGGAGATAGATATCGGATATAGAACAGGGAGATAGATATTGGATATAGAACGGGGAGATAGATATTGGATATAGAACAGGGAGATAGATATTGGATATGAACGGGGAGATAGATATTGGATATAGAACAGGGAGATAGATATCGGATATAGAATGGGGAGATAGATATTGGATATAGAACGGGGAGATAGATATTGGATATAGAAACGGGGAGATAGATATTGGATATAGAACAGGGAGATAGATATCGGATATAGAACGGGGAGATAGATATTGGATATAGAATGGGGAGATAGATATTGGATATAGAACGGGGAGATAGATTTGGATATAGAACAGGGAAGATAGATTTGGATATAGAACGGGGAGATAGATATTGGATATAGAACGGGGAGATAGATATGGATATAAAACAGGGAGATAGATATCCGATATAGAACGGGAGATAGATATTGGATATAGAACGGGGAGATAGATATTGGATATAGAACGGGGAGATAGATATTGGATATAGAACGGGGAGATAGATATTGGATATAGAACGGGGAGATAGTATTGGATATAGAACGGGGAGATAGATATTGGATATAGACGGGGGAGATAGATATTGGATATAGAACGGGGAAGATGATATTGCATATAGATATTGGATAATAGAACGGGGAGTAGACATTGGATATAGAACGGGGAGATAGAATTGGATATAGAACGGGGAGATAGATATTGGATATAGAACGGGGAGATAGATATTGGATATAGAACGGGAGATAAATATTGGATATAGAACGGGGAGATAAATATTGGATATAGAACGGGGAGATAGATATTGGATATAGAACGGGGAGATAGATATTGGATATAGAACGGGGAGATAGTATTGGATATAGAACGGGGAGATAGATATTGGATATAGAACGGGGAGATAGATATTGGATATAGAACGGGGATAGATATTGGATATATGAACGGGGAGATAAATATTGGATATAGAACAGGGAGATAGATATTGATATAGAAGAGATATATGGTATGAACGGGGAGAATATGATATGACGGGGAGATAGATATTGGATATAGAACGGGGAGATAGATATTGGATATAGAACGGGAGATAGATATTGGATATAGAACGGGGAGATGATATTGGATATAGAACGGGGAGATAATATTGGATATAGACGGGAGATAGATATTGGATATAGAACGGGAGATAGAATATTGGATATAGAACGGGGAGATAGACATTGGATATAGAACGGGGAGATAGATATTGGATATAGAACGGGGAGATAGATATTGGATATAGAACGGGGAGATAAATATTGGATATAGAACGGGAGATAGATATTGGATATAGAACGGGGAGTATAGATATTGGATATAGAACGGGGAGATAGATATTGGATATAGAACGGGGAGATAGATATTGGATATAGAACGGGGAGATAGATATTGGTATAGAACGGGGAGATAGTATATTGGATATAGAACGGGGAGATAGATATTGGATATAGAACGGGGAGATAGATATTGGATATAGAACGGGGAAATAAATATTGGATATAGAACGGGGGATAGATATTGGATATAGAACGGGGAGATAGATATTGGATATAGAACGGGGAATAAAATATTGGATATAGAACGGGGTAGATATTGGATAAGAACGGGGAGATAGATATTGGTATAGAACGGGGAGATAGATATTGGATATAGAACGGGGAGATAGATATTGGATATAGAACGGGGAGTAGATTGGAAAGAGGAGATAATATTGATATAGAACAGGGAGATAGATATTGGATATAGAACAGGGAGATAGATATTGGATATAGAACGGGGAGATAGATATTGGATATAGAACGGGGAGATAGATATTGGATATAGAACGGGGAGATAGATATTGGATATAGATATTGGATATAGAACGGGGAATAGACATTGCATATAGATATTGGATATAGAACGGGAGATAGATATTGGATATAGAACGGGGAGATAAATATTGGATATAGAACAGGGAGATAGATATTGGATATAGAACAGGAGATAGATATTGGATATAGAACGGGGAGATAGATATTGATATAGAACGGGGAGATAGATATTGCATATAGATATTGGATATAGAACGGGGAGATAAATATTGGATATAGAACAGGGAGATAGATATTGATATGAACAGGAGATAGATATGATATAGAACGGGGAGATAGATATTGGATATAGAACGGGAGAGATATGGATATAGAACGGGGATATAGATATTGGAATAGAAGGGGAGATAGATATTGGATATAGAACGGGGAGATAGATATTGGATATAGAACGGGGAGATAGATATTGGATATAGAACGGGGAGATAGATATTGGATATAGAACGGGGAGATATGATATTGGATATAGAACGGGGAGATAGATTATTGGTATAGAACAGGGAGATAGATATTGGATATAGAACGGGGAGATAGAATTGGAGACGGAAACCCAATGACTTATTAACGTGAAGTAAGTTCTACTTGTGTTTGAACTCTCCATCCAGACCTGCTGAACTACCACATCCTGAAGAACATGCAGTGTGCAGAGTCCATCACATCTGGCACTCCTCTGGAGACCCTACAGGGGACTGTGTTAGAGGTGGGCTGTGATGGGCTGACATGACCCTCAACGGGAAGGCCATCATCCAGAAGAAAGATCAGCTGGGACCAACGGAGTCATCCACTACATTAACGAGCTCCTCATCCCAGACTCAGGTAATTCAGACAATAGACAGCCGTCTGTATATGACTTGGAGTCAAACTATTGGACCTCTGCCTCCTTAATGTCATGATTATTACATTAACAAGCTCATTCAGACAGGTATTGAAAACCAGAGACTTAAATTGAGAGTTGCGTCAACGCCAAATGTAAGCCTCTAATCCAAACCAATGAATCCCTGCCTTCTTTTATGAGATTATTAGTAATGATGAGTCACGTCTGAAAAGGTCTCTGACTGGCATAGGAGTTGAAAGTCGAGTCTGAGTCTGTCTGGAATGCTACTGCACTGAATATGAAGTAGATCAACTCAATGGTTCATGTTGAGACAAGACCTCAAGCCTACTAATGAAGAGTCTCTCTGTTCAATGAGAAATGTTCATTTATGTACTGATCTCTTTTTAAGCTAAGACTTTGTTGGAGCTGGCCCAGGGATCCGCCGTTACCACAGCGACCAAAGCTGTTTGTTGATGCTGATCTTGGCTCCCACCTTTCTGGCTCAGAGGCTCTGACCATCCTGACCCCTCAGAATGAAGCTTTCAAAGGTAACTCGATCGATGGCGCTCTCTCTCTCTCCATCTTTTTCTCTCCCCATCACCATCCGTCTCTGTCCCTCTCTCTCTCTCTCTCTCTCTCTCTCCCTCTCTCTGTATCCCTCCCTCCCTCTCCCCTCTCTCTGTGCTAACAAACAGCAGTGACTTGAGCCACGATTCTTGACCCATTTCATTGACTCAATCTGATACATTCTGTATCATGTTAACAGAGGGTGTGACAATGGACCGGTGACCTGAAGAAAGCTGTTGAAGAACCACATCCTGAAGGAGCAGCTGTCTTCCGGGTCACTGTACTACGGACAAGAAGCTAGAGACTCTGGGAGGAACCAAAACTCCGAGTGTTCGTCTACCGTACGTAAGTACCCTGTAGGACCTACAGCTGGCATCAGATGGTATAAAAGGCAGAGGTGCAGATTGATCAATTGAGCTGAATTAAGAGAGTCTGAATACAGGTGTTTTCTTTGCAAAAGACGACTCATTACAGAGATTACCCTCTTCCTAAGGTGTTAACTCATTATATAGATTACCCTCTTCCTAAGGTTAACTCATTATATAGCTTACCCTCTTCCTAAGGGTTAACTCATTATATAGATTACCCTCTTCCTAAGGGTTTAACTCTTACAGAGATTACCCTCTTCCTAAAGGTTAACTCATTATATAGATTACCTCTCTTCCTAAGGGTTAACTCATTATATAGATTACCCTCTTCCTAAGGGTTAAACTCATTATAAGATTACCCTCTCCTAAGGGTTAACTCATTACAGAGATTACCCTCTTCCTAAGGGTTAACTCATTACAGAGATTATCCTGAATACACTATACCAAACTATACAAAACGATTATTGTGCTGTTTTCATATTAACAATGAAACAGTTTATGGCTGGTCATAAATTTTCTCCAAATGAGTGACAGAAGGAGGCAGCCTGATTTAGTGGACTTTTACCCCCGAAACATGTTTTGATCCAATGACACAATACTGTAGAATAGTTATCCAGAATGTTGTTTCACACCGTTTTCACAGCTCTGCTCTGTTCTCTCCTGGGTGGCAGACGAAGGTTGTTCCGGCAGCAGCTCTCACATTTCTGCTTTGTAATGGAATTTCCAGACGACCACAATAAGCTTTTTTCCACAGAGAGACCACTTGCGAGCCATCATTTCAGAGTAAAGGGCAGACAGGAAGGAAGCCAAGTGCGTCCCTAATGTCACCCTATTCCTGATATAGTGCACTACTTTGACAGAGCCCATATGGCACCCTATTCCCTATATAGTGCACTACTTTGACCAGCGGCCCATATGGCACCCTATTCCCTATATAGTGCACTACTTTTGACCAGGGCCCATATGGCTCTGGTCAAAGTATGTTCCTCTTAATTTTTTGGGACACTGAGCACATTTCAAGTCTGCTGAGTGCATTGTCAAGTCTCCTGAGCGTTCTATATCCAATATCTATCTCCCCGTTCTATATCCAATATCTATCTCCCCGTTCTATATCCAATTTCTATCTCCCTGTTCTATATCCAACTGTCCTTAAAAAAAAGAATTCACCTTTCAGAGCCACGGGGTCTCCCAGGATCCTGTTGAGCATTTCAGGGGGGATCTTCTCGAAGGCTTCGTTGGTTGGAGCGAACACCGTGTAGTGACCATCGCTCTCCAGCATTTGGGTCAGACCAGCAGCAGCAACAGCAGTCTAAAACACAGAGAATCAACACACTGAATCAACACACTGAATCGACACACTGAATCAACACAGCTTTTCTCTACATGATTCAAATTGCACATACAATACAAAAGACTGAGACCGCGTCAATGATCAGTGAATGTACCATTCCGATAGCTGACACAACATTGCATAGCATATGTTCAACATGTCGAAAATGGTAAGAGAGTTCTAGTGTGATAGACTGTTCTGTGAATGAATGAATGAATGAATGAAGCGACAAACTGTTAAAGTCGTTTACTTACACGAAGAGTCTCCAGATCATCATCGGTGTCGATGAAAGTGTGCACGTCGTTGGTAACCGCGGTGATGACTCTGTCCACGACGTGCACGATGCCGTTGGTCGCATGCTGGTCTGTTTTCACCAGACGAGCGCAGTTCACTGTTACAATCTGCAATGACGAGAAACAATTAAAGAAAAGTTGTCTCATGAGTTAGCTGGCTTTTGATTGATGGTCAACATGTGAACATTTGAAAAATTATCAAAATCGTACTGTAAATATTTTTTAACTGACGACATATCTGTTCATGTCTCTTTTGTCGTTGAGCTGTCTCTCTAGAGGTTCCAACTTGCTTGGTCCCAGATGACCTATGTCATACTGCACAAACAGATCTGGGACCAGGCCAGGTCACAACATCATATACCTTCCAATCACAGGAGGCTGGTGAGGGTAGGATGGCTGACCGAAATGAAGTGAATGGAATGGTATCAAACAGATGGAAAACCCCTGTGTTRGATGTGTCAATACCATTACAGCCATTACTATGAGCCCGTCCTCCCCAATTAAGGTGCCACCAGCCACCGGTGCTTCCAATATAATGCAACATTAACATTGGACAGATGCTACTCACTCCGTTGGGGTAGTGGTGGATGTGAACGTTGAAGTCTTGGTACATGGAGGGGAAGGCAGATCCATGCTTCAGGTCCTCAGAGGTCAAACGYCGGTTCACCATGTGGTAGTGGAGTGCGTTGAGCAGCTCAATATTCACGTTGCTCACCAGAGCGTCCAGGATTTCCTACAACCGTAAAAAACAGTCCTATTTTCATCAGAACAACGATCAGTCACAAGTTAACCATTCGTACCATTACATATACTGACCAAAGACTTGGTTGTAGAATCTACTGCTCCTAAAAAAAAACGTTCGATACGCTACCATGGCTGATTAGGCTGATAACACGTAGTCTGAGGTCAGAATAATACAATATCTCTAGATGCAACAGGATTGGGGTGAATTATACTTCATTTCCAGTTCTCTCTCCGTGTATCCCTCTCCTGTGAAGGGAGAGTGTCTCCTCCTGACACACTCACATTGGGTAGGGCCGCCCAGGCCTGGTTGCTGGGAGCGAAAAAGGTGAAGCTTCCTGGTCCCTCGATCTCTTCCCTCAGCTGAGCCCTCTCTGAGTACATCTTAGTGGTGGCGGCTCCAACCACACCCAGCGTGTTGTAGATGTTCACTAACGGCAGGGCTGGGGGGAAAAAAATGTAAAGTCTTAACCATCATATGGTGGAAATGTATGAAATTCAGAAGGTTGATTTGATGGATGTATATTTGATAATCAAAGTAGGATGCCATATTTTGTTTGACTGGTCTCTTGTCTAAAAATTATTATCCCAAATTGGTCATGACATGAATTGATGACTAGCTGTTGCATTATATGGATAGTAAGTGACTGAGCTATAACTTGATTTGCAGMCTAATAAAGCAGATTTCTTCTTACCAGCAGGACAACCCTTCTCTCCTGGAAGCTTCTCATAACCGGGGCAACACTCATAGCTGATCACCCTGTTGACCAATAAGAACACGTGTTAAGGATGACTGCAGCCAATCAGAGATGAAAACAACAGGTCAGTTTCTCCTTACCCTTTCAAGTCAAAAGACTCTAGCCTTGTTTCCAGATCTTGTTTGTGTTGTCTTGCCACAAACAGATCTGTGACCAGGCCACAAAAGATTGAGCAATGTGTCTTAGGTTAAATGATACAGCCACATGCTATACACATTGTTCTGTCATTTTGTGCATTTGAGATATTTCCACAATAAATCTGAACTGGGCTCAGCTGGTCCTGGAAGGTCATAAAAAGCTAATTTCCTCAGAGAGAGAGAGGGAGGGAGCAGAGGAATCCACAGACCCAGGGTTGGCCAAGGGAAACTCCTGTTAGGGGACTAAGAAAGCGATACTGAAACACAGGCCAGTAAAAACAAAGAGAGAACGGCCAAGCGAAGGTGTACCGGATAAAAATGTGAACCTTAAAGTTAAGTCAAAAATAAGTGGTCTATATCCACGAAAAGGAAGGTTTTAACTAGCTACATTCGGTGGCAAGTTCTTCATACAACCAGAAAATAATGAATGAAGAATGCTAGTTCATTGTGTAAATATTTGTATTGCTAATCAAACAGTGGCACACGTAGGTTATAGTGAGGAAAAACACAGTGGCAACATTTAACAATACATAACACAGTCAAAAAAGACAAGGCAAAAGGTGTGGAAAGCTACGCAAAAAATGATTTTGCATCTTTACGACCCCCCTGCAGACCCTACATCCCAACTCGAGTACTCCGTTCTGCCAGCTCTGGTCTCTTGGCCCTCCCACCCCTACGGGGGGCGTCAGATCCCATTCATCCCAGTCAAAGCTCTTCAGCAGAGTTCCTGCCCAAGCTATTTTAAAGATGAATGCACTAACTGTAAGTCGCTTTGGATAATAGTCTGCTAAATGACTAAAATGTAAAAAGGAGGACCAACTCTGAGTCCTAACATTGATGAAAGTCAATGGAAAACTACCTGAGCCAGACACATCTATACCCACTTGTCACGTCAACCCTAGTTAACTCCACCATCCCCTTCAAGCATAATGAACTATACTGTAAAAGCTGTTAAAGACCAAGTGAGGATCTGAGCAATTAGCTACTGTTAAACTCCTAGGGAGAGGGTAGTTGGTAGCTCAGAAACATGGTTAGGGGACAATGGCCTACATTCAGCGACGGGTGGGATGGGCGGGTGGGGTGGGTGGGTGGTGGGGGGGTTGTTTATGGGGAAACCCTGTAAAACACAGTAGCCTGGAAACCAAACCAGTCAGATTTTCAAAACAGATGGTAACTCAACTTCGATGTGTTCTCCACAAGCATAAACAAAGATGGTAGCTATGGATTTCAGACAAAATAAACAGTAAAGTCGCATAATTCAAACACAGTGTACATTGAGACTTCCAAGTGTTGAGGAAAGCTATCCACCAGACAGAAGTATTAAAGAAGAGAGTGAACGTCCATTTGACTTTATGGGTTCCATGATGAAATTAGCATGCTAGATAGATTTGAATTTCCCACACAGCCATCTCTCTCTCTGGCTTTCTATTCATAGGTACTATACCAAAAAATGTGTTTTTGTCACGCCCTGGCCTTAGTTATCTTTGTTTTCTTTATTATTTTAGTTAGGTCAGGGTGTGACATGGGGGATGTAGGTGTTTTTGTCATGTCTAGGGGTTTTGTATGTTTATGGGGTTTTTCTAGTCTAGGTGTTTGTATGTCTATGGCTGCCTAGATTGGTTCTCAATTAGAGATAGCTGTTTATCATTGTCTCTGATTGGGAACCATATTTAGGCAGCCATATTCATTGGGTATGTCGTGGGTGATTGTCTATGTCATTACGTAAGTTGCCTGTGTCTGCACTTGTCGTAGTATAGCTTCACGTCGTTTGTTGTTTTGTAAGTCTGTTTAAGTATTCTTCGTTACGTTATAATAAATAGAAGAATGTATTTATATCACGCTGCGCCTTGGTCCTCTCTTCAACCATACGACGAACGTGACAGTTTTTTTTCATAAAAAAAACAAAAATGTTCCTTTCCCAGACAAATAAAACAAGATGTAATTTGTAGTAAAAGTGAGCGTGTATAAAGCTTTACAGACCAGTTAGCTCTGGGATTCACCTTTAGTCAAATTTTACTACTTCAAAACATAGTGTGATTGCTGAGAAAAACAGAAGAACCAATGCATTGGTGTTGAGAGTGGGGCTTTAAAGGTAGCTAAGGGCTGTTGGGTGGTAGCTAAGGGCTGTTGGGTGGTAGCTAGGGGCTGTTGGGTGGTAGCTAGGGGCTGTTGGGTGGTAGCTAGGAGGCTGTTTGGGTGGTGCTAGGGGGTTGTTGTAAGCTAAGGGCTGTTGGTGTGGTAGCTAAGGGCTGTTGGGTGGTAGCTAAGGGCTGTTGGGTGGTAGCTAGGGCTGTTGGGTGGTAGCTAGGGCTGTTGGGTGGTAGCTAGGGCGTTTGGTTGGTTAGCTAAGGGCTGTTGGGTGGTAGCTAGGGGCTGTTGGGTGGTAGCTAAGGGCTGTTGGGTGGGTAGCTAGGGGCTGTGGGTGGTAGCTAAGGGCTGTTTGGTGGTAGCTAGGGGCTGTGTGGGTGTAGCTGGGCTTTGGGTGGTAGCTAGGGGCTGTTGGGTGGTAGCTAGGGGCTGTTGGGTGGTAGCTAGGGGCTGTTGGGTGGTAGCTAGGGGCTGTTGGTGGTAGCTAGGGGTGTTGGGTGGTAGCTAGGGGCTGTTGGTGGTAGCTAGGGGCTGTTGGTGGTAGCTAGGGGCTGTTGGGTGGTAGCTAGGGGCTGTTGGGTGGTAGCTAGGGGCTGTTGGGTGGTAGCTAGGGGCTGTTTGGGGTGGTAGCTAAGGGCTGTTGGGTGGTAGCTAGGGCTGTTGGGTGGTAGCTAAGGGCTGTTGGGTTGGTGTAGCTAGGGGCTGTTGGGTGGCAGCCTTGGGTGGTGGGTGGGTAGCTAAGGGCTGTTGGGTGGTAGCTAAGGGCTGTTGGGTGGTAGCTAAGGGCTGTTTGGTGGTAGTGCTCTATCAAATCATAGACTTAATTATAACATAATAACACACAGAAATACGAGCCTTAGGTCATTAATATGGTTGAATCCGGAAACTATKATCTCGAAAACTAAACATTTATTCTTTCAGTGAAATACGGAACCGTTCCGTATTTTATCTAACGGGTGGCATCCATCAGTCTAAATATTCCTGTTACATTGCAAAACCTTCAATGTTATGTCATAATTACGTAAAATTCTGGCAAATTAGTTCGCAATGAGCCAGGCGGCCCAAACTGTTGCATATACCCTGACTCTGCGTGCAATGAACGCAAGAGAAGTGACACAATTTCACCTGGTTAATATTTCCTGCTAAACTGGATTTCTTTTAGCTAAATATGCAGATTTAAAATATATACTTCTGTGTATTGATTTTAAGAAAGGCATTGATGTTTATGGTTAGGTACACGTTGGAGCCACGACAGTCCTTTTTCGCGAATGCGCACTGCACTGATTATATGCAACGCAGGACACGCTAGATAAACTAGTAATATCATCAACCATGTGTAGTTATAACTAGTGATTATGATTGATTGATTGTTTTTTATAAGATAAGTTTAATGCTAGCTAGCAACTTACCTTGGCTTCTTACTGCATTCGCGTAACAGGCGGGCTCCTCGTGAGGCAGGTGGTTAGAGCGTTGGACTAGTTAACCTAAGGTTGCAAGATTGAATCCCTGAGCTGACAAGGAAAAAATCTGTCGTTCTGCCCCTTAACAAGGCAGTTAACCCACCGTTCCTAGGCCGTCATTGAAAATAAGAATGTGTTCTTAACTGACTTGCCTAGTTAAATAAAAGGTGAAAAAAATAAAATCAGCGTCCAAAATTACCGATTGTTATGAAAACTTGAAATCGGCCCTAATTAATCGGCCATTTCGATTAATCGGTCAACCTCTAGTTGGGAGGTAGCTATGGGCTGTTGTTAGGGTTATTGGGTACTCAGAGTTATGAGGTCTCCCCTCAAGTGACCTGTAACCTCTAGCACCAGCAGCACCATGTCCCCATGGCCTGCATTCTAACCCATTACCTGTTAAACCCAGTTGTCACTCACAGTCACACAGACAGGGATTGTTCAGTTCAGCTCAATGAAAGCTGCTAACACACCTCAGTGTTCAAAACTCCCCTCCATCCAGACCTGGGTTCAAATACTATTTGAAATCACTTTAAAAAATGTTCAGTGTTTTTTTGTTTGTTGCTTGCCTGGCCTAACAGGCCAATAGAATAGTCCCAAAAAAGCAACCCCCTGCTCATTTGGCACCCCAGACAGGCTAGAGAGAAAATGATACAAGTATAATAAATATTCTGAATAGTATTTGAAAAAGTCAGCTCCCTCTTTCCATGGATGTCTGTGTCTGTAAATGTAATTAAATCCAAACTGATAAAAAAGCTTTTTGGAACCTTTGTTGACACAAGCCCAGGTATGTCCTTTTGAACACAACTCTCAAACTCCCAGCCCCAGCCCTCTCAAATTGACACTTTAGGTCTAGCTTGCTATGGAAAAAGTACATTTTCCTGGCTCCCTTATGAATGATTAGTGTGTGTTTAGGGATGGAGGTCCCTCAACAGTGCCCTCTAAAGCCATCATTTCCTCCAAACATCCAGCGCCCACAGCAAAGTTTCACTTCCTCTTCAACTTTCATGAGATTTCCAATGAAAGAAACACTGTTGTGAATCGCCAGCAAATGTCTCCCGTTACATAGTCATCAAGTTCGTGTCTGTGGTTCAATTTTCTACAGGAAACATCTAGATAATTTCACAATACTTATCAAGGGAGATCAAATAACAAGAAAAAGCCGGGAACAGAAAGACACCCCCCACACACACACACACACACACACACACACACACAACACACACACACACACCACACACACACACACACCCACACACACACACACACACACACCACACACCACACACACACACACACACACACACACACACACACACACACACACACACACACACACACACACACAATAGCAAATGCATCAGTTTTCTTAGCACACCATTCTCCAAGCAGATAATGGTGCAATGGTCACAACACATGGCTTTCCCATGCCATGCAAAACCTACAACACAATCTCAAGGATGTTAGACAGAGCAATAACCAATACCATCTTGCCCCCTGCAGGGAGGTTAACATTGACGTCAATCAAACCACCGCTACGTGGAAGGCGTGTCAGTGCCTTTACTGCACAAGTCCAGGACAGGGCCAATCTGGAAGATTGATGTTGGTAACCTGAGTTGTCCTTTTACACTCAGAGGTGGTCGAGCTATTAACACTACCCGGACTGATTGATTAGAGAGACACAAGGTATCCATTATCTACTGTGTAACTACCTAGCTAACCCAGAATATATCTCCCCCAAACTAACTACCTAGCTAAGCCATTATTTATCTCGTTCAAGCTAACTACCTAGCTAACCCAGAATTGATCTCCCCAAACTAACTACCTAGCTAACCCAGCATTTACTCATCCCAATAAACTACCTAGCTAACCCAGGATATATCTCCCCCAAACTAACTACCTCGCTAACCCAGCATTTATCTCATCCAAGCTAACTACCTAGCTAACCAGAATTGATCTCCCCCAAACTAACTACCTAGCTAACCCAGCATTTATCTCCATCCAAGCTAACTACCTAGCTAACCCAGCATGCTCTCCCCCAATCTCACTACCTAGCTAACCCAGCATTTATCTCCCCCAAACAAACTACCTAGCAACCCAGCATTTATCTAGTCCAAACAAACTACCTAGCAACCAAGCATTTATCTCCCAAACTAACTACCTAGCTAACCCAGAATTGATCTCCCCCAAACTAACTACCTAGCTAAACCACCATGTATCTCCCCCAAACTAACTACCTAGCTAACCCAGCATTTATCTCCCCAAACTAAGTACCCAGCATTTATCTCCCCCAACGAATTACCTAGCTAACCCAGCATTTATCTTGTCCAAACTAACTACCTAGCATATACGACACCATTCTGTATACTTCTGGCCCTTCTTTGGACACTGTGTTAACAACCCTCCAGACGAGCTTCAATGCCATACAACTCTCCTTCCGTGGCCTCCAATTGCTCTTAAATACAAGTAAAACTAAATGCATGCTCTTCAACCGATCGCTGCCTGCACCTGCCCGCCCGTCCAACATCACTACTCTGGACGGTTCTGACTTAGAATATGTGGACAACTACAAAGACCTAGATGTCTGGTTAGACTGTAAACTCTCCTTCCAGACTCACATCAAACATCTCCAATCCAAAGTTAAATCTAGAATTGGCTTCCTATTTCGCAACAAAGCATCCTTCACTCATGCTGGCAAACATACCCTTGTAAAACTGACATCACCTACCGATCCCGACTTCGGCGATGTCATTACAAAAGAGCCTCCACTACCCTACTCAATAAATTGGATGCAGTCTATCACAGTGCCATCCATTTTGTCACCAAAGCCCATATATACACCATCATTGCGACCTGTACGCTTCGTTGCTGCCTGCTGTCATATCCGTCGCCAAACCCACTGGCTCCAGGTCATCTAACAAGACCCTGCTAGGTAAAGCCCCGCCTTATCTCAGCTTGTGGTCACACATAGCAGCCACCACCTGTAGCACGCCGCTCCAGCAGGTATACTCTCTGGTCACCCCCAAAACCAATTCTTCCTTTGCCGCCTCTCCTTCCAGTTCTCTGCTGCCAATGACTGGAATGAGCTACAAAAATCACTGAAACTGGAACACCTTATCTCCTCACTAGCTTTAAGCACCAGCTGTCAGAGCAGCTCACAGATTACTGCACCTGTACATAGCCCATCTATAATTAGCCCAAACAACTACTCTTCCCCTACTGTATTTATTTATTTTGCTCCTTTGCACCCCATTATTTCTACTCTACTTTGCACATTCTTCCACTCAAATCTACCATTCCAGTGTTTTACTTCTATATTATTTACTTCACCACATGGCCCTTTTTTTTGCCTTTACCTCCCTTATCTCACCTCATTTGCTCACATTGTAGGATAGACTTTTTCTACTGTATTATTGACTGTATGTTGTTTTTACTCCATGTGTAAACCTGTGTTGTTGTATGTGTCGAACTGCTTTGCTTTATCTTGGCCAGGTCGCAGTTGTAAATGAGAACTTGTTCTCAACTTGCCTACCTGGTTAAATAAAGGTGAAATAAAAAATGTATAAAAATAAATATCTCCCCCAAACAAACTACCTAGCTAACCCATCCTGTATCTCCCCCAAACTAACTACCTAGCTAACCCAGCATTTATCTCATCCAAATTAACTACCTAGCTAACCCAGGATTTATTTTGTCCAAACTAACTACCTAGCTAACCCAGGATTTATTTTGTCCAAACCAACTACCTAGCTAACCCAGGAATGTATTTTGTCCAAACTAACTACCTAGCTAACCCAGGAATTTATTTTGTCCAAACTAACTACCTAGCTAACCCAGGAATGTATTTTGTCCAAACTAACACTGAAACTTCCCATCGTTGTTGATGTCACAAAAAGAGAAGAGGATACATCAACTAAGTTGATGACTCAATGATTCCTGGATGAGTCATTTCCTAATGCTGAGAACCACACTAACAGGATTGTGTCTAACTCATGAGCTTAACAAGAAGATCAAAAACTAACGGAAACCAATTTCCATTACTGTTACTACTAATATATTCATTTGTCAGCCATTCTTTTGAAACTAAATAATATATATCCTATTTATATATAGTACTAGTCAAAAGTTTGGACAAACCTACTCATTCCAGGGTTTTTATTTATTTTTACTATTTTCTACATTGTAGAATAATAGTGAAGACATCAAAACTATGAAATAACACATGTAGTAACAAAATAAGTGTTGAACAAATAAAAATATATTATAGATAGCCCTATTTGGTAAAATACTAAGTCCATATTATGGCAAGAACAGCTCAAATAAGCAAAGAGAAACGACAGTCCATAATTACTTTAAGACATGAAGGTCAGTCAATCCGGAAAATGTCAAGAACTTTGACAGTTTCATTAGAGTTACCAGACACATCTCAGAGGAGGAGACTGCGTAAATCAGGCCTTCATGGTCGAATTGCTGCAAAGAAACTACTACTAAAGGACACCGATAAGAAGAAGAGACTTGCTTGGTCCAAGAAACACGAGCAATGGACATTTTTGGTTCCAACCGCCGTGTCTTTGTGAGACACAGAGTAGGTGGAAMGATGATCTCTGCATGTGTGGTTCCCACCGTGAAGCATGGAGGAGGAGGTGTGGAGGTGCTTTGCTGGTGACACTGTCAATGATTTATTTAGAATTCAAGGCACACTTAACCACCATGGCTACCACAGCATTCTGCAGTGATATACCATCCCATCTGGTTTGCGCTTAGTGGGACTATCATCTGTTTTTCAACAGGACAATTACCCAAAACACACCTCCAGGCTGTGTAAGGGCTATTTGACCAAGAAGGAGAGTGATGAGTGCTGCATCAGATGACCTGGCCTCCACAATCACCCAACCTCAACCCAATTGAGATGGTTTGGGATGAGTTGGATCGCAGAGTGAAGGAAAAGCAGCCAACAAGTGCTCAGCATATGTGGGAACTCCTTCAAGACTGTTGGAAAAGCATTCCAGGTGAAGCTGGTTGAGAGAATGCCGAGAGTGTGCAAAGCTGTCCTCAAGGCAAAGGGTGGCTACTTTGAAGAATCTCAAATATAAAATATAGTTTGATTTGTTTACCACTTTTTTGGGTTACTCCATGATTCCATGTGTTATTTCATAGTTTGGATGTCTTCACTATTATTCTACAATGTAGAAAATAGTAAAAATAAAGACATGCCCTTGAATGAGTAGGTGTGTCCAAACTTTTGACTGGTAGTGTATACATATTATCAGTAAGGTAGTCAAATAAAATGGTTTAGAAATAGTTCTCCCTGCTCCATGTTGTCTACCACAGCTAGACTAGAGACTACTACAGCTAGACCAGAGACTACTACAGCTAGACTAGAGACTACTACAGCTAGACTAGAGACTACTACAGCAAGACTAGAGACTACTACAGCTAGACTAGAGACTACTAACTACTACAGCTCACTACGTGACCCAGAGATCTACTACAGCTAGACTAGAGACTACTACAGCTAGACAAGAGACTACTACAGCTAGACTAGAGACTACTAAAGCTAGACTAGAGACTACTAAACAGCTAGATCTAGAGACCTACTACAGCTAGACCAGAGACTAACTACCACTAAGACCAGAGCACTACTACAGCTAGACTAGAGACTACTACAGCTAGACTAGAGACTACTACAGCTAGAGACTACTAGCTAGACGCAAGAGACTACTACAGCTAAGACCAGAGACTACTACAGCTAGACCAGAGACCTACAGCTAGACTAAGAGACTACTACTAGCTAGAACCAGAGACTACTACAGCTAGACCAGAGACTACTACAGCTGACTAACGCTAGACCAGAGAAATACTGCAGCTACCAGAGACTACTACAGCTAGACTAGAGAACTACTAGCTAGACTACACAGCTAGACCAGAGAATACTACAGCTAGACCCAGAGACTACTGCAGCTAGCCTACAGCTAGACCAGAGCTACTACAGCTAGACTAGAGACTACTACAGCTAGACTACAGCTAGACTAAGAGACACTACAGCTAGACCAGAGACTACTACAGCTAGACTAGAGACTACTACAGCTAGACACAGCTAGACCTAGAGACTACAACCAGCTAGACTAGAGACTACTAACAGCTAGACCAGAGACTACTACAGCTAGACCAGAGACTACTACAGCTAGACTAGAGACTACTCCAGCTAGACTAGAGACTACTACGCTAGACCAGAGACTACTACAGCTAACTAGAGACTACTACAGCTAGACTAGATACTACTACAGCTAGACTAGATACTACTACAGCTAGACTAGAGACTAACTACAGCTAGACTAGAGATTACTACAGCTAGACTACAGCTAGACTAGAGACTACTACAGCTAGACCAGAGACTAATACAGCTAGACTACAGCTAGACCAGAGACTATACAGCTAGACTACAGCTAGACCAGAGACTACTACAGCTAGACCAGAGACTACTCACAGCTAGACTAGAGACTACTACAGCTAGACTAGAGACTACTACAGCTAGACTAACAGCTAGACCAGAGACTACTACAGCTAGACAGAACTATACAGAGACTACGAGACTACTACAGCTAGACTAGAGAGACTACTACAGCTAGGACAGAGACTACTAAAGCTAGACTAGAGACTACTACAGCTAGACTGGAGATTACTACAGCTAGCCAAAGACTACTACAGCTAGACTACAGCTAGACTAGAGACTACTACAGTAGACTGAGACTACTACACTAGACTAAGCTAGACAGGATTACTACAGCTAGACCAAAGACTACTACGGCTAGACTACAGCTAGACTAGAGACTACTACAGCTAGACTAGAGACTACTACGCTAGACTAAGCTAGACCAGAGATAACTACAGCTAGACAATAGACTACTACAGCTAGACTACAGCTAGACTAGAGACTACTACAGCTAGACCAGACTACTACAGCTAGACTAGAGACTACTACAGCTGAGACACTAGACCAGAGACTATACTAGCTAGACCAGAGACTACTACAGCTAGACTAGAGACTACTACAGCTAGACTAGAGACTACTACAGCTAGACTAGAGACTAATATACAAGCTACGTTTTAACACTGGACCATTAAGTCATTACACTTTAACAGGATATTTTCTCTCCCAGGACTGTTGGGACGTTTTGCATTATAACAGACCTAACATCCCAAATGGCACCTATTCCTATATAGTGCACTACTTTTTGACCAGATCCCTATGGGGCTCGATCAAAAGTAATAGAGCTCTGGTCAAGTAGTGCACTATATAGGGAATAGGGTGCCATTGGCATAAGGGCTCTGGTCAAAAGTAGTGCACTATATAGGGAATAGGGTGCCATTGCCCATAGGACTCTGGTCAAAAGTAGTGCACTATAGGGAATAGGTGCCATTGCCCATAGACTCTGGTCAAAAGTAGTGCACTATAGTAGGGAATAGGGTGCCATTTAGGATGCACTCTCTCTTTCCTTTACCCTGACATCAGACTGTCCTGGCAGGACCCAACAACTGCAGGAGAAGTTTCTCATAAAAGGATGAAGAAAAAAACTTCCCACTTCAACATGGAGCTAGCTGCTTGCCAACTGAACCGATCTTAACAAGGTTATCCTAGCAGATGATTGAAAAACGACCTCACTTGCATGTCACTTTTTCAACAAGCGAGTTATTATGGTTAGCGACTTAAATAGTTGGGCTACTGTTTCAGGAAGGAATTTCACTTATGTGCTCCTTATACTGTCACCTTCATCATGCTTACTCTCTCTGGGTTTAGACGTTAAGCAAGCTGGTGTTTTGGACTGGAAATGTACCATTTAGCATAGCTCACTCAGGCAAATCAGTTCTTTCTCACTGTGCATCATTCTCTCTATTCTATGGTTACGTTCCAATGGCTCTGGTCAACAGTAGTGCACTACCCTATGGCCCTGGTCAACAGTATGCACTACCCTATGGGCCTGTCACAGTAGTACACACCCCTATGGGTCCTGGTCAACAGTATGCACTACCCTATGGGCCCTGGTCAACAGTAGTACACTACCCTATGGGCCTGGTCAACAGTATGTGGCACTACCCTAGGGCCCTGGTCAACAGTAGTACACACCCTATGGCCCTGGTCAACAGTAAGTGCACTACCCTATGGCCTGGTCAACAGTAGTGCACTACCCTATGGGCCCTGGTCAACAGTAGTGCACTACCCCATGGCCCTGGTCAACATGTAGTGCACTACCCTATTTGGCCCTGGTCACAGTAGTGCACTACCCTATGGGCCCTGGTCAACAGTAGTGCACTACCCTATGGGCCCTGGTCAACAGTAGTGCACTACCCTATGGGCCCTGGTCAACAGTAGTTCACTACCCTATGGGCCTGGTCAACAGTAGTGCACTACTCTATGGGCCCTGGTCAATCAGTAGTACACTACCTATGGGCCCTGGTCAACAGTAGTGCACTACCCTATGAGCCCTGGTCAACAGTAGTCGCACTACCCTAGGCCCTGGTCAACAGTAGTGCACTACCCTATGGGCCCTGGTCAACAGTAGTGCACTACCCACTATGGGCCCTGGTCTACAGTAGTTCACTACCCTATGGCCCTGGTCAACAGTAGTGCACTACCTATGGCCTCTGGTCAACAGTAGTGCACTACCTATGTCCCTTGGTCAACAGTAGTGCACTATTGGTCTCTGGTCAACAGTAGTGCACTACCCTATTGTCCCTGGTTCAACAGTATGCACTACCCTGTCTACAGTATCAACTACCTATTGGCTCTGGTCAACAGTAGTGCACTACCCATTGTCCCTGTCACAGTAGTGCTACGTCTTGCACAGTAGGCACTACTTGGCCTGGTCCACAGTAGTGCACTACCCTATTGTCTTCTGGTCAACAGTAGTGCACTATCCAAGGATAGGGTGCAATTTGGGATGCAGTTGTCATGGAGAACTCAGTTAGTCTGTGGTTTCTGTCTTTAGCCATGCTGCTTTCAGCAGAGTAGAGTGAAGGTTAAATGTTTCAGCTACTTCGTTCAGCTTGACAATCTTAGTTGGAGTTCTTCTTCAATAACCCACACGAAAGGAAAATTCCTTAATTTACCCCAGTGAAAACTTACTTAAAATATATCGTTTTCATATCTAAATCAAGATATGCTCAGCACAAATGACAAAAAAAAAGTTTTCAGATCTTCCTTCCTTAATGATGGCCTGTTTATCCATGCAACACTATATGTATAGTCTACACTAGTAGGCTATAATACCAATATATTAACGCAAGCATGTTTTAAATAAATCAACTCCGCTGTCAACACATGTCAAGAATTAACATGCATTGAACTAACATTGTTTATGATAACACTACGTTGGCTTGCCGCAGGATCTTGCGATGGTACCATTGCTTGCAGTTGGGAATATTCTTGTCGTCCCCTGTAATCTTTTTGCATCGCGCAACACATTGGGTCTAAAAGAGATGAAGAGAATAT
>NC_036848.1:250055-252666 GCF_002910315.2 Salvelinus sp. IW2-2015
ACCAGAGACTACTACAGCTAGACCAGAGACTACTACAGCTAGACTAGAGACTACTACAGCTAGACTAGAGACTACTACAGCTAGACTAGAGACTAATACAGCTGAACGTTTTAAACACTGGACCATTAAGTCATTAACACCTTTAACAGGATATTTTCTCTCCCAGGACTGTTGGGACGTTTTGCATTATAACAGACCTAACATCCCAAATGGCACCCTATTCCCTATATAGTGCACTACTTTTGACCAGATCCCTATGGGGCTCGATCAAAAGTAATAGAGCTCTGGTCAAAAGTAGTGCACTATATAGGGAATAGGGTGCCATTGGCCATAGGGCTCTGGTCAAAAGTAGTGCACTATATAGGGAATAGGGTGCCATTGCCCATAGGACTCTGGTCAAAAGTAGTGCACTATATAGGGAATAGGGTGCCATTGCCCATAGCACTCTGGTCAAAAGTAGTGCACTATATAGGGAATAGGGTGCCATTTAGGATGCACTCTCTCTTTCCTTTACCCTGACATCAGACTGTCCTGGCAGGACCCAACAACTGCAGGAGAAGTTCTCATAAAAGGATGAAGAAAAAAAACTTCCCACTTCAACATGGAGCTAGCTGCTTGCCAACTGAACCGATCTTAACAAGGTTAATCCTAGCAGATGATTGAAAACAGACCTCACTGCATGTCACTTTTTCAACAGCGAGTTATTATGGTTAGCGACTTAAATAGTTGGGCTACTGTTTCAGGAAGGAATTTCACTTATGTGCTCCTTATAACTGTCACCTTCATCATGCTTACTCTCTCTGAAGGTTTAGACGTTAAGCAAGCTGGTGTTTTGGACTGGAAAATGTACCAATTTAGCATAGCTCACTCAGGCAAATCAGTTCCTTCTCACTGTGCATCATCTATCTCTATTCTATGGTTACGTTCCAAATGGGCTCTGGTCAACAGTAGTGCACTACRCTATGGGCCCTGGTCAACAGTAGTGCACTACCCTATGGGCCCTGGTCAACAGTAGTACACTACCCTATGGGTCCTGGTCAACAGTAGTGCACTACCCTATGGGCCCTGGTCAACAGTAGTACACTACCCTATGGGCTAACCGCGCGCTAGTGGGCCTGGTCAACAGTAGTGCACTTACCTGCTATGGGCCCCTGGTCACAGTAAGTACACTACCCTATTGGGCGCGCTGGGTCAAACAGTAGTGCATACCCCTATTTTGGCCCTGGTCAAGCAGTAGTGCACTAACCTCTAGTGGGCCTGGTCAACCGCAGTTAGCGACACTACCCTAAGGGCCCTGGTCAACAGTAGTGCTACTATCCTACTTGGGCCCTGGTCAACAGTAGTACAGTCTACCCTATGGGCCCTGTCTAATCAGTCGTGCACGTACCTACAGGGCCTCTGCGTCACAGTAGTGGCCTTACCCTATGGGCCCTGTGTCCAAGCAGTAGTGGCACTACTCTATGGGCCCTTGTCAACAGCTAGTGACACTACCTCTATGGCGTCCTGGTCCTACCAGTAGGTGCACATACTCTATGGCCGCCTGTCAAACAGTAGTCACCACTACCTTATGGGCCCTGCGTCAAGTCAGTAGCACGTAACCCTATGGAGCCTGGTCAACAGTAGATAACACTACCACTTTGGGGCGTCCTGGTGCAACAGTTAGTCACACTACCCTATGGGCCCTGGTCTACAGTAGTGCCACTACCCTATGGGCCCTGGTCTAGCAGGTAGTTCACTATCCGCTAGGTGGGCCTGCTGGTCAACAGTAGTGGCACTAGAGCCTATGGCTCTGGTCAACAGTAAGTGGGCAGGCTACCCTATTGTCCGCTGGTCCTAACAGTAGTGGGCACTTTTGTCTCTGGTCAACGTAAGTGCACTAATCGCCTATTGTCCTGGTCAACTGTAGTTGCCTACCTGGTCTAGCATGTAGTGCACTACCTTGGCTCTGGTCAGACAGTAGTGCACTACCCGTATTGTGCTGCCTGGGTCAACAGTAGTGCACTATTTGTGCTCTTCTGGTTCAATAGAAGTGCAGCTACCTCTATGGGCCTGGTCCAACAGTAGTGGCAGTCTACTGGCTCTAAGTGTGTCTCTGGTGCACATAGTCCCGCACTTACAAGGAATAGTGGGTCATTTTGGGATGCAGTTTTTGTCATGGTAGAACTCAGTTATCTGTGGGTTTCTGTCTTTAGCCATCTGCTTTTCAGCAGAGTAGAGGTGAAGGTTTAAATGTTTCAGCTCTCTTTTCTGTTCAGGTGACAATCTTAGTTGGGAGTTTTCACTTTCAATAACTGCCACACGAAAGGAAAATTCCTGTTTTATTACCTCAGTGGAAACTTACTTAAAATATATCCGTTTTCATAATCTTAAATCATGATATTGCTCAGGTCACATAATGACAAAAAAGAAGTTTTCAGATGCTTTCGCTTTCGCTTAATGATCGGCGCTGTTTTATTCGCATGCACAACTATAGTAGGTTAGTCTAGCACTAGTAGGCTTATAATACGCAATATATTTAAGAGGCATGTTTTAGATAAATACAACTGCATGTCAACTATCATTCAAGAATTAATCAATGCATGTGAATTGAATCATTGTTTATGATAACACC
>NC_036848.1:252691-257312 GCF_002910315.2 Salvelinus sp. IW2-2015
AATGTCTACCTTGTTCATAAAAAAACATCCCCACGATGGAAATCTTTAAGTCGTACTTCCATGATTGCTTATGTTCTAGTAGACATAATGATCGACTAAATGGTTTTATTACACCTTGATCGTTGTTGTGAGAGAGATTGAACAAAGCAGTACCTCACTGACATGTCACTTTCTCACAGCGATTCACTTTTGGTAACGCGACTTATTATAGCAGTTAAAAGTTGGGGCTTACTTGTTTCAGGAAGGAATCTTACTGTATGTCTGCCTTATAACTGTCATCTCTCAATTTGCATGCGTTACTCTCGTCGTGAAGGTTTAGACGTTAACGCAACTGGTTTTTGGGACCTGGAAAGAATATGACGCACACATTTAGCAAGGCTCACTCTGTAGGGCAAATCAGTTCCATGTCTCACTGTCGCATCATTCTAGTCTCGCCTATTTCGGAGGTTGTTACGTTCCAAATGGCTCTGTCAATCGTAGTGCACTAACCTCTATTGCCCTCGAGTCAACTGTAGTGCAGCACCCCTATGGGCCCTGGTCACAGTAGTTACAATCACTCTATGGTCGCTGGTCAACAGTAGGCTGCACTACCGTATGGGTCCCCTGGTCAACAGTAGTACAGCTAACCGCGCATGGGCCTGGTCAACAGTAGTGCACTACCCTATGGCCCCTGGTCCTCACAGTAGATACAACTACCTACTATGCCCTGCCGTCAACAGTAGTGACACTCACCCCTAGTGGCCCTGTCAACAGTAGCACTACCTCAGGCCCTGGTCAACAGTAGTGCACTACCCTATGGGCCCGGAACAGTAGTGCACTACCCTATGGCCCTGGTCACAGTAGTGCACTACCCTATGGGGCCCTGCGGTCTAACAGTACGTGCACACCCTATGGCCCTGGTCACATAGTCACTACCCTTGGCCCTGGTCAACAGTAGTCACACCCTATGTGGCGCACTACTCTATGGGCCCTGGGTCAACAGTAGCTACACGTAACCTCATGGGCCCTGGTCAACAGTAGTAAGCACTACCCTATCGGTAGCCCTGGTCAACAGTTAGTGCCACTACCCTATGGCCCTGGTCAACAGTAGTGCCACTACCCTATGGGCCTGGTCACACAGTAGTGCACTACCCTATGCCCCTGCGTCTACATATCAGCTACCCTATGGACCCTTGATCAACAGTATGCACTAAACCATGGCTCTTCAACAGTAGTGCACATACCCTATTGTCCCTGGTCAGAACTCGTAGTGCACTATTGACTCTCTGTCAACATAGTGCCAACTACCCCATTGTCCCTGGTCAACAGTAGTGCACTATTGTCTCTGGTCAACAGTAGTGCACTACCCTATGGGCCCTGGTCAACAGTAGTGCACTACCCTATTGTCTCTGGTCAACAGTAGTGCACTATACAAGGAATAGGGTGCAATTTGGGATGCAGTTGTCATGGTAGAACTCAGTTAGTCTGTGGGTTTCTGTCTTTAGCCATGCTGCTTTCAGCAGAGTAGAGGTGAAGGTTAAATGTTTCAGCTACTTTTCGTTCAGCTTGACAATCTTAGTTGGGAGTTCTTCTTCAATAAACCCACACGAAAGGAAAATTCCTTATTTACCCCAGTGGAAAACTTACTTAAAATATATCGTTTTCATATCTAAATCAAGATATGCTCAGCACAAATGACAAAAAAYAAGTTTTCAGATCTTCCTTCCTTAATGATGGCCTGTTTATCCATGCACACTATATGTATAGTCTACACTAGTAGGCTATAATACCAATATATTAACGCAGCATGTTTTAATAAATCAACTCACTGTCAACCATTCAAATTAACATGCATGTGAATAACATGTTTATATWACACTTACGTTGGCTTGCCGCAGATCTTGCGATGGTACCATTGCTTGCAGTTGGTGAAATATTTCTTGTCGGTCCCCTGTATCTTTTGCATCGCGCACACATTGGGTCTAAAAGAGATGAGAGAATATTTCATTCAGTTTWATTTTTTTACCGGCACATTACAGTYGACACTTTGAGTTTGCCTATCACTTATATCGAATTACCGGTTCACTTTACTTCAAGCAGTTGTGAAATACAACACAGTATGCCATTAAAAATCAGTAGCTCTAGAAGTCTATATATTTTATAGCATAAAACATAAATCATGCTTTTTAATTATACGAACAAAAGTTATTTGCTTTTGCCCTTTGAAATTGCAGAACGCAGAACTTTCTATGCGCACATTATCATTGGAATAATAACGTATGCGCCTTACCCATGCTGTCTACCTCTTATCCTGCTGTGCTGAAGAACTGATTGATAGGGTGACTTTGCAAAACAAATCGTTGCAATCAAGGTGAGCGCCAAAGTCAATAAAGTTAAGTGCTGCATCTTGGCCTTTTCCCCTTATTCTGTTGGCCTCCGAACTCCCGACAAGTCGGAGAACGGTGCGACCAGGAATATATAGTGAAGGACTCAACGGTTATAGGGAGGGGCGTGGGGAGTGAGCCAAGACACTTCAGCACACACATAAATAAAAAAATGACAATTAAAACTAACCGAGTCGATCTTTTTTTTTTTTTTTTTGTACCGCAAATACAGTAATGATATGGAAAGAAAATATGTCGAATAGATTTAAACGAAAATAGATTAATTCATGTGAACAAATATATTTTTGAGATATCATTATTTGTCATCAAATTAATCCCAAATGCAATGCCATCCCTCGCCTGAGACATGAAGACTTGTATCAGCTCCTCAAACTGATGCCTGGGCTTTAGCTCAGTTGCCTAACACATGACCCTGGTTTAAACCCGGTCAGCCACACATGAAGGTTATTTCACCTTCTGAGGCAGCCCAGCCTCACCAACATCCACTGTAGAGAGTATCATAGCCAGGACATATATTTTACCGCAGAACGTCTCAGTTTGACCTCAACAAAGTTGATTTAGTCATTGGCCTGGACTGGGAACCCTGYACTGGGAACTCTGACAAAACTCCTTTTTGTTAATACATCTGTCTCACCCACACCCAGAGTGTTTCAGCAGGGATTATTCAATTGTTAACTGTTTCATTAGGTTTACTCTGTGGCTCAGCTGGTAGAGCACAGCACTATAGAAATGACAGGATTATAGGTTAATTTCCTGCTGGTATATATTATTGTATAAATTAAGTTTGGAATTTAGAACTGGTAAACCAAAAAACTGGTAGTGTATACATATTATTGCATTGGATCTCCTGAGAAAGATTTAAAGTTCCATCCATCCAAGGAGGACATACTGTCTTTCTGATTTATTTATTTTTATGTCACCAACTGAGACCTTGAATTACTTRAGCAGACCTGAAGCAGAAGTCATTGTTGGCTTCTTCCCCTGATCGTTACCATAGAAACAAACCGCACAACAGAATTCCTTCTGTTATTTGAAGAAAAACAACAGACATTCACACTTTATTTGGATTGTCCGGACAGTAGTCCATCTGTACATGGCTCGACAGATAGTTTGTTGATCGTATGACCGTCTGTTGATAAGCGACTGCTTGCTAACGTTACAGTTCGTGTTAGGGTTAGAATAAGAGTTAGGGGACGGGTTAAGTTTAGGGTTAGGATAAGAGTTAGGGGACGGGTTAAGTTTAGGGTTAGGATAAGGGCTAAGGTTAGGGCTAGGGCTAGGGTTAGTAGATCGTTAGTTGAAATGTTACTGATAGTCTGTAGAGCATCTTCAGACGGACTATCCAAATAAAGAGTTACCAAACTGACACTTGAAGGCAACCAAACCACGGATGAATTATTTCTAGTGATATTATGCACATTTAGAATGTATCAAACTATTCAAGAGCAAATCCAACATGTTTCAGTAAAAAGATAATGATGCTAACAAGCTAACAGTGATAAGCTAACAGTGATAAGCTAACAGTGACAAGCTAACAGTGACAAACTACAGTGGACAGCTACCAGTGATAAGCTACAGTAACAAGCTAACAGTGTATAAGCTAACAGTGGATAAGCTAACAGTGACAAGCTACAGTGTAAGATAAACAGTGACAGGCTAACAGTGACAAGCTAACAGTGTGATAAGCTAACAGTGATAAGCTACAGTGACAAAGCTAAACAAGTGATAAGCTAACAGTGATAAGACTAACAGTGACAAGCTAACAGTGATAAGCTAACAGTGATAAGCTACAGTGACAAAGCTAACAGTGATAAGCTAACAGTGATAAGCTAACAGTGACAAGCTTAAAAGTGACACTAACAGTGAAAAGCTAACAGTAAAAAGCTAACAGTGACAACTAACAGTGACAAGCTAACAGTGATAAAGCTAACAGTAACAAGCTAACAGTGACAAGCTAACAGTGACAGCTAACAGTGAAAAGCTACAGTAAAAGCTAACGTGACAAACTAACAGGGACAAGCTAACAGTGTAAGCTACAGTGACAGCTAACAAGTGAATAAGCTAACAGTGATAAGCTAACAGTGACAACGCTAACAGTGATAAGCTAACATGGTAAGCTAACAGTGATAAGATAACAGTGATAAGCTAACAGTGACAAGCTAACAGTGATAAGCTAACAGTGATTAGCTAACAGTGATAAGTAACATAATACATATACATCATCAAGTTACACTTGC
>NC_036848.1:258531-285114 GCF_002910315.2 Salvelinus sp. IW2-2015
GGAGGGGGTGGGGGGGTTGGGGAAGGTGTGGGTTAGTTTCCTCACGATACATCTCCAGAGAGAAGAGGGAGAGGAGAGAGAGAGAGAGAGAAGAGAGGAGAGAGAGAGAAGAGAGGAGGGAGAGAGAGAGAGAGAGGGGGGGAGGTTGGAGGGTTGGGAGTTAGTTTCCTCACACAGAGAGAGAGAGGGGGGGGGGAGGTTTGAGGGTGTCCAAATAGTAATGGTATGGGTGGTAATGGTAATGATAGCAGTTATGATAGTGGTGGTGGTAGTGGTGCATACACCATACATTACATTCGACTATTGACTGTTAAATTAATTGTTACTATTTTTTTATATTTAATTTTGTATATTATTTACTGCCTTCTATATTATTATTGTCATTGTTTTAATTGTATTACAATGTATATTGTATACATTGTTGCTTTGGCAAATATTGACACAATGTTCTCTGCCAATAAGCAGCTTGAATTTGAATTTTGAATTTGACGAGAGAGAGGAGAGAGAGAAGAGAGAGGAGGGGGGGAGGGGTGGGGTTGGAGGGTTGGGGTGTTTCACGTTATCAACTCAGACAGAGCGAGAGAGAGAGGGGCTTGGGTTCTGATCAATATTAGTAGCCTATATAGGATAGGATGCTATTTCAGATGCACCTCTAGGAGTGTGCATTTATGTAATGTAATGGATGTTCGAGCCTGTGACTTCATTCTGAGATATTTAGCTGGAGTTTAACATAACGGGTGCATGTTCTTTATGCCAAGGGGGAAAAACACCCAGACTGTAGTAATACTCTCTACCTCTACAGCCTTGGTAATAATGACTGTTTATTCAGGTCTACCACACTATTTTGACTGAACACAGGAGGTCTTGCCAAATCAACCAAAGCGACCATGGAGCGTTAGTTCCTAGAGGTTCAGGAAGACTGACTGATAAAGCAAACTCAGTCCAGTCAGTAGACACGCTTTAGAATCATTTCCATCAGCTGCAGGCCTGTGGCCTCCAGGGTGTGTCAGGTCTGAAGGGGGACCATAACATCTACATACCAGTCTCTAAAAGACTCTCTTGTTTCCCTCCATACGTTATAATGCTCCATTGACCATGTGGTATTTTGTACTCCTCACTTCACACAGCACAGACAGACAGACAGACAGACAGACCAGACAGACAGACAGACAGACAGACAGACCAGAGACAGACAGACAGACAGACAGACAGACAGACGCAGACAGACAGACAGACAGACAGACGAAGACAGACAGTCAGACAGACAGACAGACAGACAGACGACAGACAGACAGACAGACAGACAGACAGACGACAGACACGACAGCAGACAGACAGACAGACACAGACAGACAGAAGACAGACAGACAATAGACAGAGAAGTTGGCGGGTCAGGGGTGGGAGAGAGAGAGACTGTTCACAAACAGACCCTCAGAGCCCCAGGACAGCAACACAATTAGACCCAACCAAATCATGAGAAAACAAAAAAGACAATTACTTGACGCATTATAAAGAACAGAAAAACTGAGTAAACTAGAATGCTATTTGGTCCTAAACAGAGAGTACACAGTGGCAGAATACCTGTCCCACTGTGACTGACCCAAAATTAAGGAAAGCTTTGACTATGTACAGACTCGGTGAGCATAGCCTTGCTATTGAGAAAGGCCGCCGTAGGCAGACCTGGCTCTCAAGAGAAGACAGGCTATGTGCACACTGCCCACACTGCCCACAACACATTTCCCTCAGATTACACAGACCCACAAAGAATTCGAAAACAAATCCAATTTTGATAAACTCCCATATCGATTGGGTGAAATATCACAGCGTGCCATCACAGCAGCAAGATTTGTGACCTGTTGCCCCAAGAAAAGGGCAACCAGTGAAGAACAAACACCATTGTAAATACAACCCATATTTWTGTTGATTTATTTTCCTTTTTTTCCTTTAACTATTTGCACATCGTTACAACACTGTATATAGACATAATATGACATTCAAAATGTCTTTATTCTGTTGGAACTTGTGAGTGTGATGGATGTTGTAGCATGTGACTTAATTCTGAGATATTTAGCTGGTGTTTAACATAAACTGTGCAGGTTTCTTTAATGCCAAGGGGGAAAAATACCCAGACTTTGTAACAATGTAGCAATTACTCAGAAACAGTCGAACCCAGCAGGTATACAGGATGCTGCGTGGAGGGAGTCAGGTTAATACACTCCACCCGGTCCCACGTCTACCATCATCCCTTAGATTACACAGAGCTGTGGAATACTGCTAATTCAACTCATTCAGAAGCCACATCTTCAGGATAAGGACTACGGTGCACTGTTTGAGACCCAAGGTTCATTGTTGTAGGTGTGCTACAGTATATATCATTATTTATGTGAACTCAACCTTCCTGTCTATGTGTTATAGGGTGACTTTCTCTACCTTCCAGTCTATGTGTTCTAGAGTGGCCTTCTCTTCCTTCCTGTCTATGTGTTATAGGGTGATCTTCTCTTCCTTCCTGTCTATGTGTTCTAGAGTGACCTTCTCTTCCTTCCTGTCTATGTGTTCTAGAGTGACCTTCTCTTCCTTCCTGTCTAGTGTTGTAGAGTGAGATCTTCTCTTCCTTTCCTGTCTATGTGTCTTAGAGTGCCTCCTCTACCTTCCTGTCTATGTGTTGTAGAGTGACCTTCTTTCCTTCCTGTCTATGTGTTCTAGAGTGACTCTTCTCTTTCTTACTGTCTATGTGTTGTAGAGTGACCTTCTCTTCCTTCTTGTCTATGTGTTATAGGTGGACCTTCTCTTCCTTCCAGTCTATGTGTTCTAGTGACCTTCACTTCCTTCCTGTCTATGTGTTGTAGAGTGACTTCCTTCCTTCCTGTCTATGTGTTCTAGAGTGACCTTTCTCTCCTTCCTGTCTATGGTGTTCTAGAGTGCCTTCTCTTCTTACCTGTCTATGTGTTGTAGAGTGACCTTCTCTTCATTTCTGTCTATGTGTTCTAGAGTGCCTTCTCTTTCCTTCATGTCTATGTGTTCTAGAGTGCCTTCTCTACCTTCCTGTCTATGTGTTGTAGAGTGACCTTCTCTTCCTTCCCGTCTATGTGTTGTAGAGTGACCTTCTCTTCCTTCCGTCCATGTGTTCTAGAGTGACCTTCTCTCCTTCCTGTCTATGTGTTGTGAGTGACCTTCTCTACCTCCCCATCTATGTGTTCTAGTGACCTTCTCTACCTTCCTGTCTATGTGTTGTAGAGTGACCTCTCTTCCTTCCTGTCCATGTGTTCTAGAGTGACCTTCTCTTCCTTCCTGTCTTCTGTCCTCATGCTACTAGACCTTAGTGCTGCCTTTGATACCATCGATCACCACATTCTTTTGGAGAGATTGGAAACCCAAATTGGTCTACACGGACAATTCTGGCCTGGTTTAGATCTTATCTGTCGGAAAGATATCAGTTTGTCTCTGTGAATGGTTTGTCCTCTGACAAATCAACTGTACATTTCGGTGTTCCTCAAGGTTCCGTTTTAGGACCACTATTGTTTTCACTATATTATTTACCTCTTGGGATGTAATTCGAAAACATAATGTTAACTTTCACTGCTATGCGGATGACACACAGCTGTACATTCAATGAAACATGGTGAAGCCCCAAAATTGCCCTCGCTAGAAGCCTGTGTTTCAGACATAAGGAAGTGGATGGCTGAAAACGTTCTACTTTTAAACTCGGACAAAACAGAGATGCTTGTTCTAGGTCCCAAGAAACAAAGAGATCTTCTGTTAAATCTGACAATTAATCTTGATGGTTGTAAAGTCGTCTTAAACAAAACTGTGAAGGACCTCGGCGTTACTCGGACCCTGATCTCTCTTTTGACGAACATATCAAGACTGTTTCAAGGACAGCTTATTTCCATCTACGTAAACATTGCAAAAATGAGAAATTTTCTGTCCAAAAATGATGCAGAAAAATTTATCCATGCTTTTGTACTTCTTAGGTTAGACTACTGCAATGCTCTACTTTCCGGCTACCCGGATAAAGCACTAAATAAACTTCAGTTAGTGCTAAATACGGCTGCTAGAATCCTGACTAGAACCAAAAAATTTGATCATATTGTCACGCCCTGGCCTTAGTTATCTTTGTTTTCTTTATTATTTTAGTTAGGTCAGGGTGTGACATGGGGATGTTTGTGTGTTTTTGTCTAGTCGGGGGTGTTTGTATTGTCTAGGGGTTTTGGTAGAGTTTAGGGTTGTGTTCAGTGTAGTGTTTAGGTATGTCTATGGTTGCTGAGTGGTTCTCAATCAGAGACAGCTGTCTATCGTTGTCTCTGATTGGGAGCCATATTTAAGGCAGCCATAGGCATTAGGCAGGTTGTGGGTAATTGTCTAGGTCTATGTTGCATGTGTGCACGTAGTTTGTATAGCTTCACGATCGTTTGTTGTTTTTGTATTAGTTTGTCAGTGTTCCTTCATTGTCGTCTTCGTTATATTAAAAGAAGATGTATTCATATCACGCTGCGCTTGGTCCACTCATTCACCTAAAGACGATCGTGACACATATTACTCAGTGCTAGCTTCCCTACCTGGACTTCCTGTTAAGGCAAGGATGATTTCAAGGTTTTACTGTTAACCTACAAAGCGTTACATGCTACGATGGGCTTGCTCCTACCTATCTTTCCGAGTTGGTCCTGCCGTACACGTACGCTACGGTCACAAGACGCAGGCTCCTAATTGTCCTAGAATTTCTAAGCAAACAGCTGGAGGCAGGGCTTTCTCCTATAGATCTCAATTTTTATGGAATGGTCTGCCTACCCATGTGAGAGACGCAGACTCGGTCTCATCTTTTAAGTCTTTACTGAAGACTCATCTCTTCAGTAGGTCATATGATTGAGTGTAGTCTGGCCCAGGAGTGTGAAGGTGAACGGAAAGGCTCTGGAGCAACGAACCGCCCTTGCTGTCTCTGCCTGGCGGTTCCCCTCTCTCCACTGGGATTCTCTGCCTCTAACCCTATTACAGGGGCTGGTCACTGGCTTACTGGTGCTCTTTCCTGCCGTCCCTAGGAGGGGTGCGTCACTTGAGTGGGTTGAGTCACTGACGTGATCTTCCTGTCTGGGTTGGCGCCCCCCCCCCCCCCCCTTGGTTTGTGCTGTGGCGGAGATCTTTGTGGCTTACTCGGCCTTGTCTCAGGATTGTAAGTTGGTGGTTGAAGATATCCTCTAGTGGTGCGGGGGCTGTCTTTTGGTAAAAGTGGGTGGGGTTATATCCTTCCTGTTTGGCCCTGTCCGGGGGTATCATCGGATGGGGCCACAGTGTCTCCTGACCCCTCCTGTCTCAGCCTCCAGTATTTATGCTGCATAGTTTATTTGTCGGGGGGCTAGGGTCAGTTTGTTATATCTGGAGTACTTCTCCGTCTTATCCGGTGTCCTGTGTGAATTTAAGCATGCTCTCTCTAATTCTCTCCTTCTCTTCTTCTTTCTCTCTCTCGGAGGACCTGAGCCCTAGACCATGCGTCAGGACTACCGGGCATGATGACTCCTTGCTGTCCCCAGTCCACCTGGCTTGCTGCTATTCCAGTTTCAACTGTTCTGCCTGCGGCTATGGAACCCTGACCTGTCCACCGGACGTGCTACCTGTTCCCAGACCTGCTGTTTTTTCAACTCTCTAGAGAAAGCAGGAGCGGTATAGAGACTCTTAATGATCGCTATGAAAAGACAAACTGACATTTACTCCTGAGGTGCTGAATTGCTACCCCCTCGATAACTTCTGTGATTATATTATTTGACCATGCTGGTCATTTATGACATTTGAACATCTTGGCCATGTTCTGTTATAATCTCCACCCGGCACAGCCAGAAGAGGACTGGCCACCCTCATAGCCTGGTTCCTCTCTAGGTTTTTCCTAGGTTTGGATTTCTAGGGAGTTTTTCCTAGCCACCGTGCTTCTACACCTGCATTGCTTGCTGTTTGGGGTTTTAGGCGGTTTCTGTACAGCATTCTAGATATTAGCTGATGTACGAAGGCTATATAAAATAAATTTTGATTTGATATGTGTTCTAGAGTGACCTTCTCTACCTTCCTGTCTATGTGTTGTAGAGTGGCTTTTTCTTAACCCAAGCGTTTCCCATTAAATGTTTTAACGTTTAATGACTTGCCTGGTATGTGTGCTGTCTACGTTTGTGGGGCTCAGTTTTTTTTACTGTCTGGTTTGTTGGAGGGGGGAAAACAAACATTCAAATTCTTTAAAAGGCATTTCTCAGGGAGGGTGGGTCAGAGTAGAGGTGGACATCATCAGGAAGACTGAAATGTTGTGATCCCCTGAGACCTGTACAGGCACACGTTACCCTCTCAAACAAACAGAGAATCACTACGTTTGTGTACAGTTATTTAGCTCATACTTAAATAATGGACAGGAATCAAAGTATTTTGATATGTCATTTCTCACATTTTCAAAGTGTAAGCTATATACACTGCTCAAAAAAATAAAGGGAACACTTAAACAACACAATGTAACTCCAAGTCAATCACACTTCTGTGAAATCAAACTGTCCACTTAGGAAGCAACACTGATTGACAATAAATTTCACATGCTGTTGTGCAAATGGAATAGACAAAAGGTGGAAATTATAGGCAATTAGCAAGACACCCCAATAAAGAGTGGTTCTGCAGGTGGTGACCACAGACCACTTCTCAGTTCCTATGCTTCTGGCTGATGTTTTGGTTACTTTTGAATGCTGGTGGTGCTTTCACTCTAGTGGTAGCATGAGACGGAGTCTGCAACCCAGACAAGTGGCTCAGTAGTGCAGTTCATCCAGGATGCACATCAATGCGAGCTGTGGCAAGAAGGTTTGCTGTGTCTGTCAGCGTAGTGTCCAGAGCATGGAGGCGCCACCAGGAGACAGGCCAGTACATCAGGAGACGTGGAGGAGCCGTAGGAGGGCAACAAACCAGCAGCAGGACCGCTACCTCCGCCTTTGTGCAAGGAGGAGCACTGCCAGAGCCCTGCAAAATGACCTCCAGCAGGCCACAAATGTGCATGTGTCAGCATATGGTCTCACAAGGGGTCTGAGGATCTCATCTCGGTACCTAATGGCAGTCAGGCTACCTCTGGCGAGCACGGTGAGGGCTGTGCGGCCCCACAAAGAAATGCCACCCCACACCATGACTGACCCACCGCCAAACCGGTCATGCTGGAGGATGTTGCAGGCAGCAGAACGTTCTCCACGGCGTCTCAGACTCTGTCACGTCTGTCACATGTGCTCATGTGCTCAGTGTGAACCTGCTTTCATCTGTGAAGAGCACAGGGCGCCAGTGGCGAATTTGCCAATCTTGGTGTTCTCTGGCAAATGCCAAACGTCCTGCACGGTGTTGGGCTGTAAGCACAACCCCCACCTGTGGACGTCGGGCCCTCATACCACCTCATGGAGTCTGTTTCTGACCGTATGAGCAGACACATGCACATTTGTGGTAGATAGTGTGCTCTACAGATTATCATGAGATACTCTCCTCGGGCGAGCACTAGCTCGAGACTTCTTTAGATATCGTGCACCAGCTGTTATTTACAAAGTACAGAGTCCGCGCCCCTTGTCTTACAGACGCCGCTGTTCTATCCTGCCGGTGCAGCATATAACCATCCAGCTGTATGTTGAGAGTGTCGTCGTTCAGCCACGACTCCGTGAAGCATAAGATGTTACAGTTTTTGAATGTCCCGTTGGTAGTTTAATCTTGCATGTAGGTTATCGATTTTATTCTCCAAGATTGCACGTTTGCTAGCAGAATGGAAGGAAGTGGGGTTTATTCGATCGCCTACGAATTCTCAGAAGGCAGCCCACCTTTGGCTTTTTTTTCTCCGCCTCCTCTTCACGAAACCACGGGATCTGGGCCTGTTACGGAGAAACCGTTATATCGTTCACGTCGGGCTCGTCAGACTCGTTAAAGGGAAAAAAGGATTCTGCTAGTCCGTGGTGAGTAATCGCAGTCCTGATGTCAGAAATTATTTTGGTCATAAGATTATTATGTACATAATAAGTAAAAAAGAAGTTACAAAAAACGCAAATAAACGAACAAAAAAGCACAATCGGTTGGGGACATTTAAAACGTCTGCCTCTTTCACCGGCGCCATTCTTTTCAGCAATTCGACCATGAAGGCCTGATTCACACAGTCTCCTCTGAACAGTTGATGTTAAGATGTGTTTGTTACTTGAACTCTGTGAAGCATTTCTTTGGGCTGCAATTTCTGAGGCTGGTAACTCTAAGGAACGTGTCCTCTGCGGCAGAGGTAACTCTGGTTTTCCTTTCCTGTGGCGGTCCTCATGAGAACCAGTTTCATCATACACTTGATGGTTTTTGCGACTCCACTTGAAGAAACTTTAAAAGTTATTGAAATTTTCCAGATTGACTGACCTTCATGTCTTAAAGTAATGATGGACTGTCAATTCCTTTGCTTATTTGAGCTGTTATTTTCATAATATGGACTTGATATTTTACTAAATGGGTATCTTCTGTATACCAACCCTAGCTTGTCACAACTGATTGGCTCAAACGCATTAAGAAGGAAAGAATTCCACAAATTAACTTTTAAGAAGGCACACCTGTTAATTGAAATGCATTCCAGGTGACTACCCATGAGCTGGTTGAGAGAATGCCAAGAGTGTGCAAAGCTGTCCTCAAGGCAAAGGGTGTCTACATTGAAGAATCTCAAATATAAAATATATTTAGATTTGTTTAACACTTTTTTGGTTACTACATAGATCCATATATGTATTTCATAGTGCTGATGTCTTCACTATTATTCTACAATGTAGAAAATAGTAAAAATAAAGAATGCCCTTGAATGAGTAGGATCGTCCAAAATTTTAACTGATACTGTATATAAACTCTGCAAAAAGAAACGTACTCTCACTGTCAACTGCGTTATTTTTCAGCAACTTAACATGTGTAAATATTTGTATGAACATAACAAGATTCAACAACTGAGTCATAAAACTGAACAAGTTCCACAGACATGTGACTAACAGAAATTGAATAATGTGTCCCTGAACAAAGGGGGGGGTCAATATCAAAAGTAACAGTCAGTATCTGGTGGTGTCACCAGCTGCATTAAGTACTGCAGTGCATTCTTCTCCTCATGGACTGCACCATATTGCCAGTTCTTGCTGTGAGATGTTGCCCTACTCTTCACCAAGGCACCTGCAAGTTCCTGGACATTTCTGGGGGGAGTGGCCCTAGCCTCACCCTCCGACCCAACAGGTCCCAGATGTGCACAATGGGATTGAGATCTGGGCTCTTTGCTGGCCATGGCAGAACACTGACATTCCTGTCTTGCAGGAAATCATGCACAGAACAAGCAGTATGCTGGTGGCATTGTCATGCTGGAGGGTCATGTCAGGATGGCCTGCAGGAAGGGTACCACATGAGGGAGGAGGATGTCTTCCCTGTAACACACAGCGTTGAGATTGCCTGCAATGACAACAAGCTCAGTCTGATGATGATGTGACATACCGCCCCAGACCATGACAGACCCTCACCTCCAAATCGATCCCGCTCCAGAGTACAGGCCTCGGTGTAACGCTCATTCCTTTGATGATAAACGCGAATCCAACTATCACCCCTGTTGAGACAAACACGACTCATCAGTGAAGAGCACTTTTTGCCATCTGTCTGGTCCAGCGACGGTGGGTTTGTGCAACATAGGCGACGTTGTTGCCGGTGATGTCTGGTGAGGACCTGCCTTACAACAMGCCTACAAGCCCTCAGTCCAGCCTCTCTCAGCCTATTGCGGACAGTCTGAGCACTGATGGAGGGATTGTGCGTTCCTGGTGTAACTCGGGCAGTTGTTGTTGCCATCCTGTACCTGTCCCGCAGGTGTGATGTTCAGATGTACCGATCCTGTGCAGGTGCTGTTACACGTGGTTTGCCARTGCGAGGACGATCAGCTGTCCGTTCTGTCTCCCTGTAGTGCTGTCTTAGGTGTCGTGTCTTTGGCATCATTAAATTGAAGACTGTTATTTTATCAAATCAATTCTCTGTAATTATTATTACGTGATTAAACTAATGATGTAAATGTAATTAACTAGGAAGTCGGGGCACCAAGGAAAATCTTCAGATTACAAAGTTATAATTTTCCTAATATAACTCTTCAGATATTTTAATATCTGATCATTTAGTCTTCTAATTAATGAATTATTCTTTACCTCACGTTAGTCTCATTCCAAACGTCGTAAATTGTTGGTTATCTGCACAAACCCAGCCTTTACTATGAATCATCCATACACCAATTGTCTTAATAATTTATTTACTAACTTACTAAATAATCACAGAAATGCATAAACAAACAAACAGTAGATATGGCTAAAAGGAAATGATAGGGGAGGTTCCCTAGTGGGCTAAGCCGATATGACGGCTTGGTGGACAAAGGGAAGTGGGTGTGGACTGAGAAAGGCGGGAAAGACAAAAGAGTCACTACACAGTTGTTAATTATATTAACGGAAATGCTAATCCTTTGCACATGAACGCTCACTCTTTTGGGAATAATTGCAATCAATATATATTTACGCCRAGTGTGTCATCGTGATCTCTGTTGGAATCATCAGTACTTCTGTTGGAAAGTTCATCCGAGCGTCTCTCTGCTTCCCTGAAGTCTTTCGTGGTTAGATTGAAAACTTCAGAGTACCATTCAGAAATGTTCTCATAGAATAGATGTTTCGGCGGTTGTCGGTCTTCGCATCCCAGGTTAACAATTTCTAGCTGCAGACTAGTAATTAGTATCTAAGATATGCTCTTWTTCTGTCGGGATCGATAGTCTCAGACCTTAACCATTTCCATCCGTGTAGCCAATGCTCCACGTGGTAAGGTTAGGAATTCAACAACCATTACAACCTTAGCTTATACTGAGGTCTTTGCCCCCTCAGCTGACCGAGGTACGCGTGGTTTGAAGAGGATTTCTTCAGGTGGGGTTTTTATTCGTAACAGTAGAAAAGGGCTGTCCCATGAGCCAGATCATGTCTGTGCTCATGGAGGCGGGCCAATGACTTAGTTAAACTTTAAAGGGAATACAATTCTCTCACAATAACAGTTTAAACTCACATTACATCATTTCACAAATAGTTTAATCTTTACTCATTCATTTTATGCAATAATTAGACGCAAACCTCATAACGGAGGCTCCTGTATAAACAGCGTTATGGTAATGTGGCTGTATTGTCTCTCATGAGGTCACAAACATGAAACAAAACGGACCGGGTCGTAGCTGGCTTCTCCACCGACCGTTTACACATTCTCCAAAACATGGATATTGTTCAGTTCTCAAGTTCTGTGATATAGAAGAAGTTCCTTTGTTCTACTGTGAAACTCTCTCTCTCTACACTGCATGGCCAGGAGGAGAGAGTTTCCTCCAGGAATTTATGACCTGAGATAACAGAACCTGGGTGTAGGAGAGAGAGAGAGAGAGGAATGCCACGATCTATACCCAGAAAGGGCCACGTCATGACATAGGCGTCTCAGAGTACAGACATTGCAATTTATTGCCCTGGCCACATCTGCAGTCCTCATGCCTCCTTGCAGCATGCTTAACGCACGTTCACGCAGATGAGCAGGGACCCTGMGCATCTTTCTTTTGGTGTTTTTCAGAGTCAGTAGAAAGGCCTCTTTAGTGTCCTAAGTTTTCATAACTGTGACCTTAATTGCCTACTGTCTGTACGCTGTTAGTGTCTTAACGACCGTTCCACAGGTGCATGTTCATTAATTGTTCATGGTTCATTGAACAAGCATGGGAAACAGTGTTTAAACCCTTTACAATGAAGATCTGTGAAGTTATTAGGCTATTGTTATCATATGGCAACTTAATTAGATATTGTACATAATATTAGCATCAACATACACTATTGTTTAATTTAATTTCACATATATATTTTATTGTTTCCAATTTTAATTTTTTTTTGTGACATGTAATCTTTTGTTTCAACCATAATGCATAATAAGCATCATCAACAGGGGGAACATACTGGGTGTACGCTGATAAGCTAGAGAAATAATATATTCATTTATAAGACGGGGTTATAAAGAGAAGAAAGAAAGAATTGTTCATATTCAGACCACTAGGGGGTCAATGTTTTTAGACAGGATATCCTGTAGGCCTCCCTCTGTAGTAGTAGGATCTCCATGTTACCTCCTCTCCTTTAGTAGAGCAACATGCACAATGCCTGTGTATTTGAGGGAGGAGATGGGATGGTTAGCTTCAACAAGGTGAGCTGCTACTGGATAGTCATTGTTCTTACACCTGATTGAGCTGCAGGGTTCAGCTATGTGTTGTTTTAACTGTCTTTTCAGTTTGTCCTACATAGGCTTTTCCACATGAACAGGTGATGAGATAGATGACTCACTTTGTCTTGCATGAGATGATATCCCTGACAGGGATTTTTCGACCTGTATGTGGGTGTCTGAAGAAGGATGTTTTCATAGTTCTATTTCACTGTGCGCATGAGCCACGTTTGTAGTTCCCATTTGGAATGGGTGTCTGACTGGGCTCAGGGGGCAGGTCAGATCTCACCAAACTATCACCTATAGTATCTGACTGGGCTCAGGGGGCAGGTCAGATCTCACCAAACTATCTCCTATAGTATCTGACTGGGCTCAGGGGGCAGGTCAGATCTCACCAAGATATCTCCTATAGGTCTGAGTGGGCTCAGGGGGCAGGTCAGATCTCACCAAGCTATCTCCTATAGTATCTGACTGGGCTCAGGGGGCAGGTCAGATCTCACCAAGATATCTCCTATAGATCTTGAGTGGTCAGGGGGCAGGTCAGATCTCACCAAGCTATCCCTATAGTGTCTGATGGGGTCAGGGGGCAGGTCAGATCTCACCAAGATACTCCTATAGTATCTGACTGGGCTCAGGGGCAGGTCAGATCTCACCAAGCATTCCCTATAGTGTCTGAGTGGGCTCAGGGGCAGGTCAGATCTCACAGTATCTCCTATAGTATCTGACTGGGCTCAGGGGGCAGGTCAGATCTCACCAAGCTATCCCCTATAGTGTCTGAGTGGGGTCAGGGGGCAGGTCAGATCTCACCAAGCTATCCCCTATAGTGTCTGAGTGGGCTCAGGGGGCAGGTCAGATCTCACCAAGCCGTCCCTAATATTGTGACCAAGCTAATAGATCATCAGT
Source organism: Salvelinus sp. IW2-2015 (assembly GCF_002910315.2). Lineage (NCBI taxonomy): Eukaryota > Metazoa > Chordata > Actinopteri > Salmoniformes > Salmonidae > Salvelinus > Salvelinus sp. IW2-2015. The sequence continues at coordinate 271,663 of NC_036848.1, forward strand.
GGGGGTTCCTTGAAGAGGTGTGTAATTTTTGTTTGTCTGATTGCAGAATATGCCAGTGCTTTTTTCAGGATTGCTTTCATTTTCTCTGAACACTTGTTGTATTGTTGCGTTGTTTTTCTTCTTTGGTTTTAGTTTTTAGAAATTCCTCTCTTGAGTTTTTGAGACATTTTCATCATTTCAACATCAAGAGTTTTGTCCTTGTAGCCTCTCATTTTGAATGTATCTGTCATTTTTTTATAGCATTGCTGTCAAAATCTGACTGGTGAACACATAACTGACTGTATGGTAGACCATTCTTGAGGGGAAGGGGATGCACACTGTCCCTCATGTAAATGTACTGCGGTCTGTGGGCTTTGTGTATAAGTCTGTGTGTAACGCCTCGTTCTTTTTGATGATCCATAAATCCAGGTAGTTTATTTTTCTCTCATCAGTCTGCATGGTGAATTTGAGGTATTCAGAGTTCTCGTTTAGTAGAGTTTGGAATTCATTTTGTTCCTGCTGACTTCCTTCCCAGAGCACAAACATCTATGTATCTCTTCCATAGAAGGATTTTAGAAAGTAGGGGGGGTGTCTCTGTTTTGTAAATGAGTGCTTCCTCAAATTGTCCCACATACAGGTTCGCATATTTGCGGGAAAAGAGGGAGCCTATACGCTCCCCGAATTTGAAGGAAAAAGTCTGACTCAAAGACAAAGTAGTAATTGGATAATACCAGTTCATTGAGTTGCAAGATGCAATCATTTGATGGAGAAAGGGTAGGGTCTCTCTGCTGAAGGCGGTGTTGCAGCGCCTGCAAGCCTCCAGTGTGTGGGATGTTAGTGTACAGTACAAGCTCTCCACATCAAAAGTGGCCAGCAGGGTCACATTTTCAAAGTAGCACATACAGATGCATAGACACTGTACACAATCTTATCTGAGAGAGTAGTTGTTGGGATCGCATTTCTTCTGTAGTTATTGAAAGAAGACAGAGATGAAATATGACAGGTTACCTTGTGGACAGTCATCTGTTTCTTCTATCAGAGTTTTATGGCCATGTCCAACAGGAGTTACCATGGAGCCTAGAGCTGAAAAGTTAACTATACCGCTGCCCTGGGGCCTAGCTAGAGCTGAACAGTTAACTATACCGCTGCCATGGGGCCTAGAGCTGAACAGTTAACTATACCACTGCCATGGGGCCTAGAGCTGAACTTACTATCAACACAGAGAGAATCAAACAGAGCAATGGAATGATACACACTTTTCATTTAATTTGTTTATTTGCATAGGGACATACATTTCAAAGATTTTGAAACCTTCAATACACAAGTAAGTATGATTTTATCATCACATTTTAGTTTAGGTTCATGTCCAGTGCTTGTCCCTAGATGAGCTTACAATTATATATCTCTTTCTAATCTATTTAACTGTTAATTTGAAGATGTTTTTTTTGGAAGGGAAACAGGATGAAAATGTGGTTTATATTTCCCCAACTTGTATTAGTTCCGGCAGCTTGTTCTACCTGAGGGAGGCCCAGTGGAAGTTGTATAGCCTCCCTCTATGTGGACCAAATACTTCTGAGTCAATCTGGGGCTTGAGATCAATGATTTGTCTGGTGTTACCTTCCTTCTCTTTTCTAGACTTCCTACCTTCCTTCCGTCCTTCCTGACTGAACAAGCAGTGTGACCTTGCTGTTACCAACTTGCTCCGCTGACTTCCCGCCACCCTCTTCACCTTTTTTAAAGTTTTTTTTAAAGGAGAGGGAATCTCTCTGCTTTAAAGTTTGTCTGTCTGTTGCTACACGCCTGCAGCATGTTCCACACCAGTCACATTGCATCTGGGTTTTCTACTGAACAGCTGGGTTCAAATACTATTTGAAATCTTTAAAATATTTTAATAACTGGCTTTAGCATGTCTTGAGTTTCAGATGCCTGCCTGGAGGTTTGCAGTTTTTGGACTACTCTTTTGGTACCAGGGGAGGACCATCCTCCTCAGTGAATTTTAATAAAAATACAAATTGTGAAACATTAAAAAGGTTAGCTTTTTTAGGTTATTAAACTATATTAAATATATTCACGTCACCAAATAATTAATTAAAACACACTGTTTTGCAATGAAGGTCTACAGTAGCCTCAACAGCACTCTGTAGAGTAGCACCATGGTGTAACCTGAGGACAGCTAGCTTCCGTCCTCCTCTGGGTGCATTGACTTCAATACAAAACCCCTTCCATAGACAGTAATTATGACAACTTCCGGAGGACGTCCTCTAACCTATCCGAGCTCTTGCAGCATGAACTGACATATGTTGCCCACCCAATCAAAGGATCAGATAATTAATCTAGTACTGAAAGCATAAACTAAAGCAAGCTGCAGTGCATAAAATGTGGTGAGTAGTTGACTGGAAGAGAGAGACAATAGTTGAACAGTTTTGAACAAATTAAATTTTTCAAAAATGAAGGAAGAGAGAGAGAGAGAGAGTTGTATTTTTTTTCACTTTCACTTACTTCGCTAGCGAATGCAGCTAGCTAGTTTACTCTACTCAAACACCTAGCTCAAACAGAGAGGGATGCTACGTTAGCTGGCTGTGGTTATTCAACACTGGAACTCTTCCAAGTCAAGGTAAGCTTTTGGTTTTATAAATGTATTGCCACCGGGGCCCGCCGGTGTAACTGCTAAACTGCTTGCTGACTGTACACTGTACTGCATGATTGTAGCTAGCGGGTTTACTAACCTGTTAGTTCTAGTAGATATGTTGACTAGCTATGACGTTAGCAAATATGGTGACATTAACCATGCTGGCCTTGTGTAGTGGTTACCAGTTACGATATGGGGTTTTACGACTGGTCACAGACAGCTGATGTGTTGTGTGCACTGAAGTTCACAAGCGAAAGGAAAAGGTGACAGGAGAGTGGGTAGATGCAAAAAGGAATAATCCAACGATCAAAGGCATCATGCTGTTTGTATGTTGCTGCTATGAAAGTGAACTGTGTTTGCGTTTGATCAGGGGTGTATTCATTCCGCCAATTCTGGTGAAAAACGTTTCTTAAATGGAAGCAAATTGAACTAAAAATGGGGATAAACATACCTGAATTCGTCCAGTAGAAACTCTCGTTAGCAACTGTTGGACTGATGATTACACCCTAGATCAGCTAGCTGCAGACAAGAGTGTGCAAGGTGGTATTGAATGTGTCACTGTCTGTCAACTTGATTTTTCACATTTCTCGACCTGTGTGCACCTACGTTGTAAACTTTCATTATATAGGCTAGGTTGTAGCAACCTCATGATGGATATAGGGAAAATTTGAGTATCATGTAGTAGCCTAAACCTATTGATGTTACATTGAGCTGGATGAATGGAAAATGAATTACAGTCATCCAATATGCTGTAATAGAAAGACATAAGGCAATGCTCATAAACAAAATTATCCCTCATCTTAAACGGCACCAACCGTCACTGACTGGTTCCATTAAACCAATCAACCACAGATTAAGTATTTGGAATAATGATTTTTTTAATAGTATTTGAACCCATGTGTGTTTGTAACTGTGTTTTCCAACTCTAAACCGGCAGCTGTAGAGAGAATAGTATTTGAACCCATGTAGCTGTGTTTTCCACTCTAAACCAGCAGCTGTAGAGAGAATAGTATTTGAACCCATGTAGCTGTGTTTTCCACTCTCTAAACCAGCAGCTTTAGAGAATAGTATTTGAATCCAGGTAGCTGTGTTTTCCCACTCTAAACCAGCAGCTTAGAGAATAGTATTTGAACCCATGTAGCTGTGTTTTTCCACTCTAAACCAGCAGCTTTAGAGAGAATACTATTTGAACCCATGTAGATGTGTTTTTCCACTCTAAACCAGCAGCTGTAGAGTGAAAGTGTTTTTCCTAGCTCCTCTCCTCAGGGTTAGGACAGGTCTCCTCACTGTCTGCCACTACTTCCTGTCTACCTCTTTGCCACACATGTTAAGGTTCACTTCAACTACAAAACAATCCGTGGTTGTCATGGGTACGGCATTAGCTGTAGACAAAACAAAACTTGGAACACAAGCCCCCCCCCCCCCCCCCCCCTTCCCCTGACTGTGCTCACGTCTCACCGTATCACTGTCCACCACACATTCTGCAACTACACCGACATGCAATGTACCCCCAAAGCTAATAACCGATTTAAGGAGAAAGAGGATCATGACAAGTTGGTCCAAAATGTAGATATTTTCTTATGGAAAGATGTGTATAATCACCCAGTAAAAGGTACAAAAGGACAGTCAATATAAGCGGGCATGCGTTGTGGTATTAGTGAAGGTGGTTTTGGCGAGTGGAAGCAATAGCTAACGACTCAGCAAGAAAACATTCAGAACAACAACAATGATTACTTTTTTTTTTTAAACAGAGAGAGAGAGATCCTCAGTTCAGACAAAACAGGTGTCTTTGTGTATAAAGACAAAGATGATGTAGTGGTTACGTAAGTTCTTCAGAATCTCTCCTGTAAACATTCTCAGAGTCATACATCTGAGTCATAAGAGCCATCCAACCTCTTATACTCTACAAACCTTTTTGAAACAAAGTAGCCGGGACCAAATATTGGTCAATTGGTCACTCCAACCTCTTTAGGAATGGAATAAATAGTATAAATATTATTTTTAAGCTTTTTTTTCCTAACACTTTTTTTGTCTAGTGTTTAATCAGTTTGCCACTGTATCTCACTGGCAAAGAATGCATTAGACCTTCCATCAATCAAGGTCTCAGATGACGCAGGAGCGTTAAGAAGAACAGGTTGTGTAATCTGTTCCGTTTTCAAAGTAGCATATGGTCATTTAGGTGAAACGGCTATCATACTAGTGTAGCTTTGTGCTTGTAGTTGGGTCGTATTACCAGAGCAGATGTCTTGAAAGTGACAAGGGTCAGTGGCTCACAAAAGTGCTCTGAGCCATGTTTACTGCAAGCTCCCAATGAACTCCAATGAACTGTTGCCTACCTGTAGACTCACAAAGCCTGTGGCCTCACGTAACTGTATTAAAGATGAACAGCCTTCCCTTTTAAAAGGGAAACCATTTGTCCCCTGGAATCCAATATCATCAACCATTGAGGTTGTGGTCAGGTTTTGTTGTTAGGGCATTATCATCATCATCATCATCATCATCATCATCATCATCATCATCATCACTATTATCATTGTTATTATTATCATCATTACTATCATTATAGTCATTATCATATCATCATTATTATCATTATTGACATCATTATCATCATCATTACCATCATTGTCATCGGTATCATCATTATCTGTCACACCCTGATCTGTTTCACCTGTCTTTATGCTTGTCTCCACCCCCTCCAGGTGTTGCCCATCTTCCCTATTATCCCCAGTGTATTTGACCTTGTTCTCTGTTTTTCTGTTGCCAGTTCGTTTTGTTCCGTCAAGCCTACCAGCGTTTGTCCAGTGCTCCTGTCTTTTTCTAGTTCCTGTTTCTAGTTTTCCCGGTTTTGACCATGTGCCGTTCTGTACCTTGTCACACCACCCTGGATTACTGACCTCTGCCTGTCCTGAGCCTGAGCCTGCCTGCCATTCTGTACCTTGTCACACCACCCTGGATTATTGACCTCTGCCTGCCCTGACCCTGAGACTGCCTGCTGTTCTGGACCTTATGGACTCTTGATCTGGATTACTGACCTCTGCCTGCCATTGACCTGTCATTTTGCCTCCTCCTGTTCTAGTAATAAACTTTTGTTACTTCGACACTGTCTGCATCTGGGTCTTCTCCTGAAATGTGATAGTACGATCTGGCCATGATTGACCCAGCAGACTCGGACCATCTCCGCAGCACCATCTCCTCCCAAGGAGCCACCATTGGAAGGCACGAGGAGTTGCTTCATAGTCTTATGGAAGGGTTCCAGACCTTGGCCAAAGGCCATGACTGAGCGTTGAACACATTGCTGAGGCAATTCCACGGGTTGTCTGTTCGGCAGCCTACCATGACGGTAACCTCACAGCCTCTCAGTAACCCGGCTGTTAGCAGCGCCGCCTCCCTGGAACCCCGCCTACCGCCCCCGGAACGCTTTGATGGAGAGTCTGGCGTTTCTCGCTCAGTGTTCCCTCATCATCGAGCTGCAGCCCTCCTCCTTCCCCTCGGACCGCTCTAAGATAGCGCACCTCATCACACTGATGTCTGGGAGGGTTCTCGCCTGGGCTACGGCAGTATGGGAACAACAGTCGGCCATATGCTTCAGTCTAGAGGAGTTCGTGGTGGAGGTGAAGACAGTTTTCGATGCTCCATTGTCCGGGAGAGAGGCTGCCCGGAAGTTACTGCAGCTTCGGCAAGACTCCCGCAGTGTGGCAGGCTATGCGATGGATTTCCTCACTTACGGCAGCTGACAGTGCCTGGAACACGGAAGCACTGTTCGACATGTTCCTGTACGGAGTATCGGAGGAAGTAAAGGACGAGCTTGCAGCCCGGGAACTACCGACGGTTTTCGACTCGCTCATCGCCTTGACCATTCGGATCGATGGGCGACTACGGGAGCGAAGGAAGGAGAGGAGGTTCGATTTCCCTTGCACGCCTAAGGCTTCCACCTCGCCTCCGAGACATCCCAGAGGTCCCCGACGGCTCCGTTGCAGAGAGAACCCCAGAGAGAACCAGAGGCTACCCTCGAGAGTCTCCAAAGTCTGCCAATTCACCTCTTCCCGAGCCGATGCAACTAGGCAGAGCTAGGCTGTCCCCAGCCGAATGGTTATACAGGCTCCACACGAAGAGTTGCATGTATTGTGGAACTACTAGTCATTTTGTGGCCACCTGTCCACTAAAAGACCAGGCTCACCGGTAAGAGCGAGCACTCTGATGGGCCATACAGAGAACTTTTCCCCTACCCTTACTCGCACCCCTTTTCATGCCATTTTGCTGTGGGGGAATCAGTCGAAATCTCTCTGGGTACTCATCGACTATGGACACTACCCTGGCGTCCGAGCTGGGCATCCCCACTCAGCCCCGCTCCATTCCTATGGACGTTAGAGCGCTGGACAGGCGCTCTATTGACCGGGTCACACACAATACCACCCCCATCAACCTGCGTGTGTCAGGGAACCACAGCAAGATGATCCTATTACTGCTTATTAAGTCTCCCCAGGTTCCCGTGGTATTGGGATGATCTTGGCTCCAGGGACACAATGCCCTTATTGACTGATCTGCTGGTGCCATCATGGGCTAGAGCCCATTCTGCCACGCTCATTGCCTGAAGTAAGCGCAGCCTGCCCCGGCACGTCTTCCTGGGGGCTCGGAAGTTGCCCCGGACCTCTCCGCCATTCCCGCGGACTACCAGGACCTGGTGTTCAGTAAGGCCCGGGCCACTTCGCTCCCGCCGCACCGACCCTATGACTGCGGGATTGARCTTCTCCCAGGCACCACTCCGCCCTGGGGATGACTGTAATTTCTGTCAGGTCCGGAGACCAAGGCTATGGAGACTTACATTGAGGACTCCCTAGCTGCAGTGTTCATCTGTCCTTCTGCCTCCRCCGCCAGGGCGCAGGGTTCTTCTTTGTGGAGAAGGACAAAACCCTGTGCCCGTGCATCGYCTCCCGTGGCCTCAACAACATCACAGTGAAGAACCGCTATCCGCTACCACTCATCTCCTCAGCCTTCGAGCCACTCCAGGGTGCCACAGTGTTCTCCAAGCTTGACCTACGGAACGCCTACCATCTGGTGCGGATACGGGAAGTGGACGAGTGAAAGACTGCCTTCAACATGGCCAGCGGTCACCACGAGTATCTGGTCAAGCCATTTGTCCACGCCCCTGCTTCAGGCTCTGGTGAATAATGTTCTCTGCGACATGTTGAACTGGTTCGTCTTCGTCTACCTCGACYACATCCTCGTTTTCTCCCGCTCCGTCCAKGAWCACYTGCTGGTTTACATCATCYCTGCAGGGAGTGTACAGATGGATCCCGGGAAGGTGAGAGCGCTGGTGGATTGGACCCAGCCTACYTCTTGGGATTCGCCAACTTCTATCGTCGCTTTATTCGGGGTTACCGCACCTTGGCTTCCCCACGTGTCTGCACTCACCTCTCCCAAGGTTCCGTTCATGTGGTCCCCAGCTGCTGACTGGGCGTTCAGGGATCGCAAACATTGTTCCACCACAGCTCCCATCTTGGTTCATCCTGACCCGTCCCTGAGGCCGATGCTTCAGATGTCGGAGTGGGGGCTGTRCTGTCCCAGCYTTCTGCCKTGRACCTCAAGTTACATCCCTGCGCCTTCTTCTCCCATCACCACGGAGAGGAACTACGATGTGGGGAATCTTGAACTTCTCACAGTGAAGATGGCGTTGGAGGAGTGGAGGTACTGACTGGGGGGGGGCGGAACATTCGTTCATTGTGTGYACAGACCACAAGAACCTGGAATATCTCCGCACCACCAAGTGTCTCAATTCCAGGCAAAATAGGTGGGCCCTGCTTTTCACTCAGTTCAACTTCTCCCTCTCATACTGACCGGGATCTAAGAATGTCAAGCCGGATGCGCTGTCACACCACTATAGCCCCGCGGCTACACCTTCAGAACCCAAGATCATCCTCCCCACTTCGTGCTTGGCAACGGCACTCAGCTGGAGAATAGGATAGAAGGTTCGTGAGGCGCAGCTTTCCCAGCGAACCCCGGGGGGGCCCCAAATAACCGGCTGTTTATTCCTGACGCTGTCCYCTCATCTGTTCTGGAGTGGGCCCACTCCTCCAAGCTTGCCTGCCACCTGGGCTCCCATCGAACCCTGGCCTTTGTGCGGCAACGCTTTTGGTGGCCTACAATGGTTCCTGACATCTTCGCGTTCGTCGCTGCATGCACGATCTGTGCGCAGAACAAGACTCCCCGGCAAGCTCCAGCTGGTCTCCTTCAACCTCTGCCTGTTCCTCACCGTCCCTGGACTCATATATCCCTGGACTTTGTCACAGGTCTCCCCCCGTCTGATGYCAACACCGCCATCCTGACAGTAGTGGAACAGTTTTCCAAAGCCGCCCACTTCATTCCTCTCCCCAAGCTACCCTCTGCCAAAGAAGTGGCCCAGCTCATGGTGCATGCACGTCTTCTGGATCCATGGACTCCCAGTGGACATGGTCTCCGACTGTGGTCCTCAGTTCTCGTCACAGTTCTGGAAGGCGTTCTGCACACTCATTGGGCCTGTCCTCCGGGTTCCACCCCAAGTCAAACGGCCAGTCGGAGCGAGCCAACCAAGACCTGGAGACAACTCTTCGCTGCCTGGTCCCAGCCAACCCCACCACCTGGAGCCAGCAACTTGTGTGGTTTGAATATGCCCGCAACACCCTTCCTTGCTCTGCCACAGGTCTCTCGCCCTTTGAGTGTTCCCTGGGTGATCAGCCCCTGCTCTTCCCAGAGCAGGAAGAAGAGGTCGGCATACCTTTGGACCAGATGTTTGTCCGCCGCTGTCGCCGTACCTGGAAGAGAGCCCTGTCGATTTCTTCTCAAGACCACTTCCAGGTATTGACGACAAGCGGACCACCACCGGACTCCGGCTCCCTGGTATCGTCTCGGGGGGCAGAGGGTATGGCTGTCCACCCGAGATCTGCCCCTCCGGGTGGCATCCTGCAAACTTTCCCCCCAGGTTTATTGGCCCTTTCCCAATCTCCAAGATCATTAGCCCCTCTGCTGTTCATCTTCTGTTGCCCCGTACCCTCCGTATACATCCCACTTTTCATGTGTCTAGGATCAAACCCATGTCTCACAGCCCTTTGTCTCCTGTTTCCAGGCCCACCCCTCTTCCCCATCTCATCGACGGCCAACCGGCGTACACAGTGAGGTGTCTCCTGAAGGTTCGACCTCGGGGCAGGGGATTCCAGTACCTGGTTGACTGGGAGGGTTATGGCCCAGAGGAGAGGTGCTGGGTCACTGCTGTGGACATCCTGGACCCAGGTCTCGTCGCTGATTTCCAACGCCAGCACCCCGGTCAACCCAGCATTATTATCATCATCGTCATTATCATCATCATTATTATTATAACCATTATCATTATCATCATTATCACCATTATCACCATCATCATTATGATTATCATCATCATCATTATTATCACTATTATCATCATTGTCATTATACTCATCATTATCACCATCATTATTACCACTATTATCATTATCGCCATCATTATTATCATCGTTAGCATCATTATCATCATCATCATCATCATGATTGCTCTTCAGGTGAATGAGTGCCCTCTCATGGTACGATGTCTCCTGAAAACGATTGTTCATACTTTCTGTAACATTTCAGGTGGRSACTAGTGGTTGTGSCAATGCAAAGCTGAAATAAAACCTTAAAAACACATCTAAAATCACAGTACAACAATTMAGGCTATTTTACAAAATATATAATATGCCTAATCTGTTGTAGCCTAAACCATTGTTGTTATTTACAGTAACTCATTAGTGGGCAGAGTGATGCGTTTAGATATGCAAAATGAATCAAATGTGATTATAAAGTGATTYCAAATGTTTTTATAGTGTTATTACAACTTTATTACAGGTTGTTGGATAAATTGCAGRGCTTTTTCTCCTGCCCTCACCAGCAGACAATTAGATCAAAGAAACACAGACGGAACGGAAAAAAATCTCCTCTAGTCTACATCATAAATCATGACACCTGATCTTGTTCATCTGTCAGTCTGACTGAATACTCGCCATGTTGTCTAGGACTACCGCACCTGAAATCGGGATATCGGTAACGTGACGCCTCTATCTATTTACCGTGCTCCACCACTATGACGACTTAGGGGGTGAGAGCGTCAGGGGACATTAGTACGACGTAGGTGCACCTGCTGAAAGTAAGTGCCAGTATCAACAGAACTCCGGACAAAAGTCCTCGTCAATTAGTCATAGCTCTACCATTAAGTTCGCTTCTACTTGTTATTGGGAATTCAACTGAATTTCCCCTGGAAAGCACTTTGTGCTGACATCTACCATCACCATCAGCATTGCAGTGGGAGTTAACAGAGATAAAGGAAGAAGGGGATTACCACTRTCTCTGTCTGTCGTCAATCTCCTACTGATATATTTGAACCACATCACAAGTAGGGTACAGGAAGATGCCCGTTCAGATTCCAGACGATACAGACTTTACCTCTTTCAAGGAACAATGTGAAAACCACGAAGGATGGACCGCGCGCTACAACAAGGGAAGCGTGACGGTGTGGTGCAGGGATGAAGAGTGTAAAACTATCCAGAAACTAAAGGCAAGTATGTCGCTACTACAGCATCCTTCTGATAGGTCTGGTGCGGTGCTTAAAGGGAAAGCACTGCACTGCGGAGAGGAGAGAAGACTGGAAGTGTTGAATTTGAGGTTTCCAAGAGAAACCCGACTACTGTAGCGCTTCTTAAGATGACAAAATATGATAATAACTGAACAGGTTCTAATCTAATGTGTGGAATCATAATGATACTTTAACCTAGTGTTTAAATCAACATAATCATCAATTAATACTGTATACAGCCTTATTCATGATATTGTGTCCAGAGTAGACTAGAGTAGCTAGACTTGAGATGTAGGTTTACCTTTGTGAAAATACCATGGCATTCAGTAATGACTAGGTAGGTCATTAATTACACCAGGGTTTAGGCTTTGTAATGCACTGGTGACTGTTAACATAGTCAACCATGAGTTATTATAATGTGTGCTGGTCTCTTAACCATATTAGTGGCACATAATGACAAATACTGTCAGTGTCCCTCCATCACTTGGGATGCATCTCAATAGTCTACAGTAGACGTAGAGACCCCTGTAGCATTCTATTACCCATACTGCTGTGTTTGAGACCCCTGTAGCATTCTATTACCCATACTGCTGTGTTTGAGACCCCTGTAGCATTCTATTACCCATACTGCTGCTGTGTTGTTCCTACGCCCCGCGCCCCCCCCCTTAGACACCCCTGAAGCATTCTATTACCCATACTGCTGTGTTTCTCTTCCTGCCCCCCCCCCCCTTTAGAGACCCTGGAGCATTCTATTACCCATACTGCTTGTGTTTCTCTTTCTGCCCCCCCTTAGAACCCGCTGGAGCCATTTCTATTACCCATACTGCTGTGTTTCTCTTCTGTTCCTCCCCCTAGGAGACCGCCTGGAGCATTCCATTACCCATACTGCCTGTGTTTCTCTTCTGCCCCCCCTTAGAACCCTGTAGCATTCTATTACCCATACTGCTGTGTTTCTCTTTCTGTCCTCCCCCTAGGAGACCCCTGGAGCATTCTATACCCATAACTGCTGTGTTTTCTCTCTGCCCCCCCTTAGAGACCTCCTGGAGCATTCTATTACCCATACTGCTGTGTTTCTCTTCTGACTCCCCCCTTAGAGCCCCTGGAGCATTCTATTACCCATTACTGCTGCTGCTTCTCTCTGTCCCCCCCCTTAGAGACCCCTGGAGCATTCTATTACCCATACTGCTGTGTTTCTCTTTCTGCCCCCCCCCCCCCCTTAGAGACCCCTGGAGCATTCTATTACCCATACTGCTGGTGTTTCTCTTCTGCCCCCCCTTAGAACCCCTGGAGCATTCTATCACCATACTGGCTGTGTTTCCTCTTCTGTCCTCCCCCTAGAGACCCCTGGAGCATTCCATTACCCATACTGCTGTGTTTCTCTTCTGCCCCCCCCGTTAGAACCGCCTGTAGCATTCTATTACCCATACTGCTTGTTTTCTCTTCTGTCCTCCCCTAGAGACCCCTGAGCATTCTATTACCCATACTGCTGTGTTTCTCTTCTGCCGCCCCCCTTAGAGACCCCTGGAGCATTCTATTACCCATACTTGCTGTGTTTGTTTCTGACTCCCCCTTAGAGACCCTGGAGCATTCTATTACCCATACTGCTGTGCTTCTCTTCTGTCCCCCTTAGGAGACCCCTGGAGCATTCTATTACCATACTGCTGTGTTTCTCTTGCCTGCGCCCCCCCCCCCCCCCCCCCCCCCTTAGAACCCCTGGAGCATTCTATTACCCATACTGCTGTGTTTCTCTTCTGACCTCCCCCCTTAGAGACCCTGGAGCATTCTATTACCCATACTGCGTGTCTGCTCTAATACTCTCTCTCTATACTGTAACACTCACTAGATAAATACTGCAGAGGTTCCTCATCTTGCAGCAAATGCTTGTTGGATACGAGAGGCAGTTTATTCAGTCTGAGTTTCATTGTCTCATTGGGTGTTTAGTGAATAGGGCATAATTATATTATATATATATATATATATATATATAATATATTATATATATATATAGATAGAGAGAGAGAGAGAGAGAGAGAAGGAGAGAGAGAGAGAGAGAGAGAGAGAGAGAGAGAGAGAGAGAGAGAGAGAGAGAGAGAGGAAGAAGAGAAGGAGAGAAGAGAAGAGAGAGGAGAGATGAGAGAGAGACGAGAGAGAAGAGAGAGAGAGATGAAGAGAGAGAGCAGAAGAGAGAGAGAGAGAAGAGAGAGAGAGAGAGAGAGAGATTCAGAGAGAGAGAGAGAGAAGAGAG
>NC_036848.1:289242-303458 GCF_002910315.2 Salvelinus sp. IW2-2015
CAACTACCCATACTGCTGTGTTTCTCTTCCTGCCCCCCCCCCCCTTAGAGACCCCTGGAGCATTCTATATACCCATACTGCTGTGTTTCTCTTTCTGCCCCCCCTGTTAGAACCCCTGGAGCATTTCTATTACCCATACTGCTGTGTTTCTCTTCTGTTCCTCCCCCTAGAGACCCGCTGGAGCATTCCATTACCCATACTGCCTATGTTTCTCTTCTGCCCCCCCTTAGAACCCTGTAGCATTCTATTACCCATACTGCTGTGTTTCTCTTTCTTTCCTCCCCCTAGAGACCCCTGGAGCATTCTAATACCCATAACTGCTGTGTTTTCTCTCTGCCCCCCCTTAGAGACCCCCTGAGCATTCTATTACCCATACTGCTGTTGTTCTCTTCTGACCTCCCCCCTTAGAGACCCTGAGCATTCTATTACCCATTACTGCTGTGCTTTCTTCTGTCCCCCCCCTAGAGACCCCTGGAGCATTCTATTACCCATACTGCTGTGTTTCTCTTCTGCCCCCCCCCCCCCTTAGAGACCCCTGGAGCATTCTATATACCCATACTGCTGTGTTTCTTCTGCCCCCTTAGAACCCCTGGGCATTCTATACCACATACTGCTGTGTTTCTCGTTCGTCTCCCCCTAGAGACCCCTGTAGCATTCTATTACCCATACTGCTGTGTTTCCTTCTCCCCCCCGTTAGACCCCTGTAGCATTCTATTACCCATACTGCTGTGTTTTCCTTCTGTCCTCCCCCTGAGACCCCTGTAGCATTCTATTACCCATACTGCTGTGTTCCTCTGGACCCCCCCTTAGGACCCTGAGCATTCTATTACCCATACTGCTGTGTTTTCTGACCCTAGAGCCCCTGAGCATTCTATTACCCATACTGCTGTGTTCTCTTCTGTCCCCCCCCTTAGAGACCCCTGGGCATTCTATTAACCATACTGCTGTGTTTCTCTTCCTGCCCCCCCCCCCCCCCCCCCCCCCCCCCTTAGACACCCCTGGAGCATTCTATTACCCATACTGCTGTGTTCTCTTCTGACCCCCCCCTTAGAGACCCTGGAGCATCTATTACCCATACTGCAGTGTCTGCTCTAATACTCTTCTCCTATACTGTAACACTCACTAGATAAATAACTGCAGAGGTTCCTCATCTGCAGCAAATGCTTGTTGGATACGAGAAGCAGTTTATTCAGTCTGAGTTTCATTGTCTCATTGGGTGTTGGTGAATAGGGCTATATTATATATATATATATAATATATATATATATAATATATATATATATATATATATAGAGAGAGAGAGAGAGAGAGAGAGAGAGAGAGAGAGAGAGAGAAGAGAGAGAGAGAGAGAGAGAGAGAGAGAGAGAGAGGAGAAGAGGAAGAAGAACGAGAGAGAGAGAGAGAGAGAGAAGAGAGAGAGAGAGAGAGAGAGAGAGAGAGAGAGGAGAGATGAGAGAGAGAGAGAGAGAGAGAGAGAGAGAGAGAGAGAGAGAGAGCAGAAGAGAGAGAGAGAGAAGAGAGAGGAGAGAGAGAGAGAGAAGAGAGAGAGAGAGAGAAGAGAGAGAGAGAGACAGAGAACCACATCACAAAGTTATTAGCAGGAGAGCTTCCTCTCATTTATGATCGTTTAGGACAGCAACATTATGCAGTGAAATGTTGCTCTCCTTTACCAAGAATTCAGAGGTTTCCCAAAACATAGCCTACTCATGTCCTAGAATCCTCATCAGTTCCAGAGGATGAATTCATATTTCATGGAAGGTTTGTGATTGCATCAATTGATAGGAATTCAGTGGCTCCTAATTCTGCACTAGAGTATAGCAGGGTAGAAGTATAGCGGTATAGTATTATAGTAGTATAGCATGATAGTAGTATAGTAGCAGATCATGGTAGTAGTATAGCAGTATAGTATAGCAGTATGGTATAGTAGTATAGCGGTATAGTAGCAGAGCATGGTAGTAGTATAGCAGTATAGCAGGGTAGCAGTATCGTAGTATAGCGGTATAGTAGCAGAGCATAGTATAGTATAGCAGTATGGTATAGTAGTATAGCAGGATATTTGTATAGTAGGATAGTTGTATAGCAGGATAGTAGTATAGCAGGGTGGTGGTATAGTATAGTGGGGTAGTAGTATAGTAGCATAGTATAGTAGGGTAATATTGTACAGTAGTATAGCAGTAGAATAGTATAGAAGGGTAGTAGTATAGCAGTATAGTAGCATAGCAGGGTGGTGGTATAGTATAGCGGGGCAGTAGTATAGTAGTGTAGTATAGCAGGGTAGCAGTATAGCAGCGCGGTAGTATAGTAGTATTGCTGTAGTACAGTATGGTGCAGTATAGCAGTACAGTATAGCAGTATAGCGGCACAGTATAGTAGTATAGCAGTGTAGTATCAAATTTTATTTTTCACATACACATGGTTAGCAGATGTTAATGCGAGTGTAGCGAAATGCTTGTGCTTCTAGTTCCGACCATGCAGTAATATCTAACAAGTAATCTAACCTAACAATTTCACAACAACTACCTAATACACACAAGTGTAAAGGAATGAATAAGAATATGTACATAAAAATATATGAATGAGTGATGACCGAACGGCATAGGCAAGATAGTATAGCAGCATAGTAGTATAGTATAGCAGTATTGGGTTTGTGTCGTGGGGGATGTCTTCATGGGCTAAACTCTGCCTGTTCTCAGAGTAGTAAGTTGGTGGTTGAAGATATCCTTCTAGTGGTGTGAGGGCTGTGCCTTGGCAAAGTGAGTGGGGTTATATCCTGCCTGTTTGGCCCTGTCCAGGGGTATCGTCGGACAGGGCCACAGTGTCTCCCGACCCCTCCTGTCTCAGCCTCCAGTATTTATGCTGCAATAGTTTGTGTCGGGGGGCTAGGGCCAGTCTGTTATATCACAATGAAAGAGTGTGCTCTTTGCAATTAGGGATATAAATATGTACAGTTAGTATATTAAAGCTAGCTCGCGGGCGATTACAAAGCTGTTTAATAAGGCGGACAGGATGGCATCGTATGGCGTCGATAATGGGTGGCGGTGTTGCTGATCGTCAAGTTGTTGTGAAGAGTGCCCATGGTTTCTGCGGTGGGTTATAGGAATGGGCACGGCATAAGCTACGGACAACTAACACATTGCATCTTTATCGATGTTGCAATTTTTAATCCACGGAGAAGAATACTGGTACCGATGACGTTTGAAGATACTGAGGCCAATTAGTCGTGCTTTCTTTCATAATGCAACGGCATGATCCCAGAACTCGATTATAGCTTGATAAATATTACTGCACATGGATCCTAGTGTCGCAAGGATTTGTACGACTTCAAATCCTGGAAGCTGAAACTTCCATTCAGTTCTTCCATAGTTGCCGGTACATGTGCATACATACTAGGAGATTTCTGTTGGGATGCTCTGATCGATGTATCGCACAGTTGTTTCAGTTCCTTCACAATTAAAACTGCCAATAGGTTACTGCTTAGCAACTTCGCACAGACCACATTGAAGATTTGTGGGCTATACAATATACATACTTAACAGTGTCCTGACCCACATCAATCAAGTCACTGATAACTGGGTATTGTGAGCGGATGGTCATGATGATGTGGCAATGGTGGCCACACCAGATTAATGAACTGTGTTTATCTGATCCATCAACCTCTACTATACATTTTATTTTCTTATATATATCGTCATGAAAAGGCTAGTTCCTTCTTCGGACCTGTATTGCGAGCAGTTGGCTAGTGCGTTCACATTAGGATGCAAACGCTACAACAGATAAGAATTATATTTGAAAAATGTGACTGGATTACATAACCATTTGAACTTGTACTTTTAACAATATAAACACAAGATACAAGCATGGTCACCTTCTGGACCTTTCTAAAATTTAGTACAGGGATTCACATAAGAGCTAAAACGAAAATATATTTTATAGTTATAACCTTTAATTACATTTCAGCGGTATATAAAATCTACATTAGTGACTTGGACAGGACAAATACAATTAAGATGCTTGGCACACAGCTATTTGCGGTTCGCTTTGCATTTACCGTTATAGTTTTTACTAAGACTATGTGACATAATTTGCAAATAAAATTCAAGTTAAAAAATATATAAAACAACTTATAAAAAATTTGCAATTCCTATTAATTGCATTCTATGTATCATAGGGATCACTTTACTCATACTAATGAGAGTTTACTTATATGATTATACACCTTTTTGTTTTGATCTGACTACTGAACAAAAATAATAACGCAACAGTGCAGAATTGTGCTCTGGTTTTTTTTTATGTAAATTTAATTGAAGTGCAGACATGAAATACATTGTATAAACACTTTTTTCTGGTCCTGTCATAGGAATCGACCAACCCTCTGGTTTGTTTGCAAGCGCCATGCACTACCATATGAACGCTAATTATGGGACCATTAACGTACTGACTACATTTGAATTATCAATTAAAGGATAAATTATTGACGGTTGATAACATTAAATCTATTTCTGGGAAAAATTTTTTTGGATTACTTTAGGGTAAGCTATCCCACTATGACTGGGAATACAAGATTTGGACGCATTACTGTGGTTACACATAGATACCTCTATTTTATATGATAGGAGCAATTAATCAATCATTTTTATGGATTCGTCAAATGACGAGTCCAAGCATCATTTATGTCAATGTTAACCTGTTAAAATTTATAGCCCTCTAATATTTATTATATTGGAAAGAGCATCGAGTCCATCAATGTGCACTTTCGCCACCTTGTGACAATTATCATTCACAGGTTTCAGCCTGTATGTGTTCTATCATTAAAGGTGACGTGCTTTCCACGAGTAGTAGCCGATTTTGATTGATTATATTATAAATTATTTGCTCGTCGTAAACGTGTTTCATTGACAAATTTCTCCAGGCATTATTATTCTTATATTCCATTTAACGAAAGAACACACAAATCCTAAGACAATTTGTTGGGCTATCCGATATTTATATATTAGATCCAGGGTATCTATGTATATCTATTTCCGTGTTTCATGAACCCATCGTACATCATGATCTATATATTAATGCATCAGGATAAATTCAGCACTGCTGAAATGGTTTGGATGGAAACTTCTGTGTTTTGTAGCAGCAACTTCATGATGATTTAAGTCTTGGGGATTAGACATGATTGGTATACATAAGGGATGTGACTATTTGGCATGGCTGGCCAGGCAAGTAAAACGTTTCAACATACAGTTGAAATGTCTCGATTTTTTGGCTTTTTAGTCCACAAACTTCTACTTGAGTATGGAATTCTTGGCTTCTTCTGGCACCTTTCAAAATTTTATGTCATTAATAAACTAAGCTCTGGGATGGTAGTCATTTAGTTTTTCGTTCTTACTTGTCCTGTTGTTTAGATGTAATCAGTATGTGATGCAACACATCTCTGACAGATTAACATAGATTTACGAATAGGTTTTTATATTAACCTAGGCCTACATTCATTCATGTGTAAAGATGGCTCGTCTTCAGTTTCCGTAGTAATTCGGTACGTTTAATTGATCATTGAATTCATTCCAGGTCTTTCAGAGGGTATCATTTTGTAAACTCTTTGATAAGCTACTTTCAGGCAGATTGACTGCCAGATTGTAAAGGCATTTCACTCATTTGTTTTTCTGTGATTCTCTCTCTACTCTTTTTTTCTTTACCACATTTCTCACTATCACATAACATCTCCCACACCTTCCCCCCTCTGGAAATTTTCTTCTCATCTTCCACTCTGTGGGAGTATAGGGAGATGCATGGTGAGTGGAGTTAGAAGCGGTCCTATTATTGCGGGTGTTGGTGACTGGGGGACTGGTCTGGTGAGCAGGGCAATAAGAACATGTGGTCAAACGGATAGAGGGCAGTTGACGCGCATAGAGAGAAGAGCGGCGGTAGTGGACTTCTGATCCCTCTCTCTAAGGTAACGCTCAATTTAGATTTACTAACCTTCGAAGGTATTATAATGGGGGGTGGGGAAAAGAAAATAAAAATGAATATAACAAAAGGGCCTTACACAATCATATACCCAGCGCTCGTTGGACGCCCCCATTTCCCTATAGGGATTAAACTACACGATACGCAGTCAATACATTCAGCATAGACAGAACACATGGTATGACACATTGTTTTTTTTTGTTTTATTTTTTTCTATCATAATAGAACTCTACTCAGGAGCACCTAAAGTATATCAATCTTACACGTACACTGGACCTTCACTCATTACACACATCTCCTCATAGGCTTTTGGACTCTTGTTATGTGCATGATACTGATCGGTGTGGCTTTGTTAGCTCAGCCCTCTGAGTTTATTGTAAAAATTGTCAATTAGCTGAGTGTGCTGTTGGGTTCAGCTGATCAATAGCTCACACTCTGGTCACCAGTTCGATTAGGATACGGACATGGGTGAGAGGGGACAGGAGGGATAGTGTATTTGAAGCATGACGGTATATAATTATAGTAGCATAGGCAGGCCGTTGGTACAGGTTCCATTAGATGTCAATCAGTATACACCTGGCACGCCATGGTGGGAATGTGACCGCTCCTTCAAGCGGGGAGCACGTAATGCTGAAGGCTGGTATTGGAAATGTTATAAGAATACAGGTACGTCA
Source organism: Salvelinus sp. IW2-2015 (assembly GCF_002910315.2). Classification (NCBI taxonomy): domain Eukaryota; kingdom Metazoa; phylum Chordata; class Actinopteri; order Salmoniformes; family Salmonidae; genus Salvelinus; species Salvelinus sp. IW2-2015. The sequence goes on from NC_036848.1 coordinate 295,875, forward strand.
AGTACGCAGGCGGGCAGGTAGTGAAGCTCATTATGGTATGTTAGTATTAGGATGAGGGATTCGGGCATGTAGTGAAGCAGGGTGTATATGAGTGGCAGTCTACAAGACGGATTGCAGCATTCATCCACGAGATCAAGTTATAGCTAGTTACATGCATGTGCATCTAAAATTTCTCGACCGGCACACAGTTATAGTAGCTATATTATGCAGTTGATAAAAGTATCGGTAAGGTTTTATTTTATCATGCCATACACATGGTTTGCCAGCAATGGTCTAATAGCGAGGGATGTAAGCGAAATGCTGTGCCATTTCTAGTTTCCTTTGACCAAAAATTTGCAAGTAATATCATATAACAAAGGGTAAATGTCTGTATGAAACGCTAGACATTGACCACAACAACTACCTACACTACACCTCAGCGAGAAAAGTGTCATCGTTAGATAAGGAAGAAAGAAGTATGTAGATTTACACATAAATTCGTGTTATTATTGGCATATTTGATTAATTTTATTGTCATATATATTTCAAACCTTGGATTTCAATGGAATAGTTGTCACCAAGATTAGTATTTATTGTCAAGGGATCTAGTAGTATTAAGCTCTAATATGGGTTATAACTTATACATAATACATCTTATGCCAGTAATTAATTGCAGCATGTATGGGTTGGTGGGTCGTTGCGGGGGATCAAGGGTCCTTCCTATGCCGTTTCTCAATGTGGGCTAAACGATCTGCAATTGATTCTTCTATTGGGAGCATGTAAACTGTAAACGTTAATGGTGGTTAGATATGAATTTATCCAGTTGGTGCTAACTATAGTGGTGGGTTAGTGGTGGACTGTGACCTTCGCTGGTAATCGGTAGAAGCTCGCGCGCTTGAACTCACGTGTTAATATCCACTTGCTCTCGTGTTGTAGTATAATTTTGTGCCTTACTGTCCAGAATATCGTGGATTAGTTTACCACTTACACTGGATCGGAAACCAGGGCCACAGTGTATCCGCGAGCTCAATTCGATATTTCCTCCTAGTCTCTCCATCAGCGGTTACCAGTATTGTGTATGTTGCTCTCGCATACAGAGGATTAAAGTTTATGGTGACTCGTGGCGGTACCTATGCGTATGACACCCATAGTCATCGTTTGATACCTGTGGACGATGTATTTCTGCCCAGGGTCTTATACAGTTGTCGAGATGGTTGGAGATAATAGCTTTGTCATTAAGGCTCGCTGGCTCTCTCCTCCTTTCTTTCCTGTCGCCCATTTACTTCCACCTATGCATATTTTTCCTTCTGACCTCGTCCTCAAGAGCCACAGCTGGTCCTCCTCATCAATGAATGACGGATTTACTCTAGGACGAGAATTATGCACTCTAAGGATACCATTGGCTTGCATGACTCGTGTCCTCTAGTTACAACCCAGTCCCACCTGGTCGATGGGGTGCGCTTGCGCTTGGGGATATTAGGGACGGGGCTATGGCGCGTATTGGGTTTGCAACGCTTGTTCTGCTCGTTGCGGCTGAGGTGAATCGCCTTGACCGTGTTGGTGATCTGTGGGGATCGGTGTTGTGGCTTACTGTAGACATGATGGTAGTCTTCTGATCTATATACGATTTACCTTTACTTATTATCTTGGGTTAGCCTAGATCCACAACGCCTCTACTCCCTATTCCTCAATTGGGTTCCCGCACCCATCAGACTCTTGGTTATCTAACGGGCTATGAAAAGCCGAAGCTACTATAACATCTTATCTTGCTCTGGCAGTGATGCCATCACTTGTCTCGCACTCATGCTAAGAGAATAGATACCCTTCGAGGAAATCCGACTCGGTGATTCAACTTATTAAAATTTTTTACGGATGCTCGCATCGCGTGGGCAGCTTGGTTTATTGCCACTTCATCTTATAATGACACACTGGATGAAGCAGTGAAATCTTCTTTTCTCATTCCAGTGGGCCGCAATAGTGTCTCTAGTTGTTTAGGTGATTGTGAACCTCCAAAGCTCTCCCTTCTGCTACAGGCCAAAGGGCAGGGATTGCAATCATAGGGGCTCGAATCCCCTCTCCTAGGGCCTGTTCCTTATACACTACTGTTTTCTCATTTCCTAGGGTTGCCAGGCCATAAATTCCATGGAGTCGCTTTTTTCCTGCTCACCGTGGACCGTGTCCTGGTCGCACCAATTATATGCAGTTAGCTTGACTGTTTTGCTGGGGTTTTAGCTGGGTTTCTATACATGCACACAGATGTGTGTTGACATCGGACGAGTGATATAAAAAGCGGCTTTATTAAATAATACATTTGATTGATTGATTAGAATTAAGTATCGATTGTTTACGAGTTGTCATAGCAGGGATTGCACTCAGGTAAGTACATATGTAGTCATTCATAGAAGGAGCTCAAAAATGATACAAGGGTAGTAATCATGTGTTATTAATATAGGCAACTAAGATGGATGATGCAAGGTGATTGTTGATGATATTGTTTTCATTGTTTGGGTCAGGGGAAGTATTGCTTAAGATTGTGGGAAAAGGTTAGCTGACTGACGTAGGCTTTACTGTCTCAGGGTTATTCTCAGGTAATTGGTGGGCTAGTATACGTTCAATACATAGTAATTGGTATTACTGGACGAGTACAGTATGGCCACTAGGCAATAGACGGCGTGGGAGGTAGCTCAAGTATACAGGAACTAAATATCAAGAGGCGATTGAAAGCTAAGTAAGCTAGCAGGGGTAGTTAGTATATCGCAGGGAGTAGTTATAGCAGTGGAAAGTACTAAATGTGTTGATAGGAGACGTAGTAACTACAATCTATACCAGGGTAAAGCGATAATGTAGTAGACACGTTGCATATACATGCGAATAGGCCATGGGGAGGTAGCATACCGTGTAACTTATCTCGCCATCATGGTAGAAAAGCACTAAATGTCCATAACATAATGCATGAGCTCAGGTAAGTTAAGGGTTGACTAACCTAAACAGTTACTGTGCTAAACGTATCTAGCGTTAAGTAGCTAATATACTACATCGCAGTGTAACGAAATTGCGATAGCAAGTCTTCGGTTGATTCTGTAGTACAGGTTACTCCAATTCGGGGACTGTTTTACGGCAAGTTGTACTGAAAGTAATTAAGTCCCAAGTGAGTTAAGAAAGTAAATAACGCAGGTACCCGATTAAGTAGCTCTATAGGATATGCTGTATAGAGTGTCAAGACAAGTCACTTCTAAACAGGGGCTTGTTAATTGTGTGTGTGGTGTGTAGTGGTTGATGTTGTTAGGTGTGTAGTATGGCGTGTTGTAAGTATGTGTGTCGGTGGGTGGTATGTAGTGGTAGGTTGTAATGTAGTGGGCATGGGTGAGTGGTTTGTGTTGGTAGTGCTGATGGGGTGTTGTGTTGTGTAGGTTAAGTTGGATTAGTGCTGATGGTGTGGTGTGTGTGTGTGGGTGGTGATAGTAGGGGGTGTGTTATATGTATGTAGTTATTAAGGGCTAGTGTGTGGATTGTAGTGTGTTGATGAATTAGGAGGGTAGTCCACGGGTACAATGGTAGGTGGGTAGTATGTGAGGGCAATGGGGGTAGCAGTTTACACTCGTTATCAACAGAGAGCAGGCGGTTTAACATGAGAAGATTAGCCATCACCATGGTGGAGGTTTATGGGTCGTAAGTTTTACCACTGGGGGGGTGTAGTGAGAGAGTGATATAGCAAGTTTGCTAGTTAGATACATTGGGCAGCTGAGGGTATGGGGATACCCTCAATCGCCAGAGAGTACGCTTGTATGTATATGTTGGGCGCAGTGTTAATGCATAAGGCTATGGACACGCAAGGGTAGCTTCACGACTACTTCATGGTCAGAGTTGGTACATACGCAAGGCCTCCATATCGCAGGGTAGAGTACTTACAATACTCTAATTTACATACTCTCGCAGTGGTAAGAAGTAAGCAGTTGTAGAAGTAGTATCTCACACCCACATAGAATTGGCAAGCTAACAGGATCAGGTATTTATTACATAGATAGCTTAGCTAGATCGTGTTCATAGATAATCTCAGGGTGTAATATAGTAAGCAGGGTAGTGGCTACTACTCTCGGTCAATGTGTGTCATAGTCTCTTCATCGCATACATAACGACACAGGGTAAAACTCAGGAGGAGAGTAGGATAAGACAGAGGAGAGAGAGTTACAGTATTAACAAGAGAGGACGCAGATGGAGGGTGAACACAGTGTACAGGTCCTGAAAAATCACTTGTATGTTAAGATGCATGTGGATGTAGGAGGGGGATTACAGGGGGGAGTATGTGTGTTGTAAATGTTAGGGTGATAAAGGGCAAGAAGGGGGAGTGATCTAGAGATGATGTGTCGAATTATATGTACCACGTAGTGGTACAGGCAGGACGCTAAAGTATAGGTATGGGGTGGGAATAGTCCATTGACGGTGCTAGGGGTATATCTCTCTATACAGCACCCGACGAGAGGGAAATGCAGACGATGGGAAAGTGGTTAATTACAATGAGTAGATGAATGCATTTCTGGAGTTCTGCATCGCCTACGCCAAAGAGGTGGAAGTCTAGTCACTTGACCTCTTAGCACGGACGTAACGGACACACATAACATAACACGACACACCACACAAGGCGCTAAGATAGTCACACATCAATATCATGGCAGGGGTAGTAGATAGGAAAAGGGCAGGAGTTAAGTAGTATATGCCAAGTACTACACGACAGCAGGTCACAGGATACACGTACATAACGACGCCGAACGGCTAACTAAGTATACTCAGCGCACAAGTCAACTAACTGACTACAACAGCTAGCTAGCCACAACGAGGTAGAGTATAAGGTAAGTGTAGCAGGGGTAGTAGTATAGCATGATAGTAAGTATAGAAGGGTAAGTAGTATTAGCACGGCACAAGGGTAGTCATGACATAATCAGAAACCAGCCAACGCGGCATAGCTAACACATCACACAAAAGTATGCGCAAATACATAAAAGATGCAGTCAGTCGTTCCAAGTATGAGAGACTAGGAGGTGTGAACTAGTCTAGATTCCTATGTAGGGAGGGTACTTTATATACTGTAACTGGGACTATCAGACAGTTAGGTGAAGAGAGCATTAAAGAATTAAGAGGACAGTGATAGCGATAGAACAGTGAGTTGTGTGTGAGATTATATACTTAGCCAGTTGAGGCGAATTATGATAGGCGTCTCAGTGTAACATATGCAGGCCTGAGAAGGGTAGCATTAGTCCATGAGTCATCTCTCACAAAGGATACGACTGTTGAACGTTAATTATGAACGGGCCAAACATTCATTAGGTGGCGGTTGCCTTAGGGACTGTCAAAATAGCTCGCGTGTGTAGTCACCTACACTGCTCGCGGTGAGCTAAACGGATTTCCTGCAACGACAACCTACACACACTCAACTGGTATATACAAAACGATTGAATCTCACAACACACAAAACGTGGGTTATTAATGTGATTTAAGTTATACCAATGCAGGATATAGTGGTATTGATCCTTTACTAGAGGTCATGAGGATGTGGCTAAGGTCCTAAGTGGGTACAAGTGAAGCTTTTCTAACATGACCATACTCTGGACTGGGCACGTTCGGAAGGGACAGTCTATACGTCAAAATAAGGGGTAAAGCTGTGATTCACACCGACATTTACCGGTTAGTATACTTTTCGATAGAAGACACTTACGCTGGTTTTAAAATGAGAAACGTTCAATAAAGCCTTCAACAATACTTCCTAATTGTGGGGTATCGGAAGAATAGGTCATTCTCTATTAGACATAGGAGTGGAGCCAAATGTTCAGAAGACGGCTGCGTAGTGAAGTGTTGAGGGACTCGTTTGGAGGCCATGGTCACATAGATATAGAGTAAGAGTAGTCAACTACCATCAATGTATCCAACCGGGGAGATCATCAAAACAGCAACACCAAGCAACACGTCAGATTAGTACAACCATACCACTCCAGCAGGGGTAGCATATGTATAGCAGGGGTAGTATATAACTTAGGCCAGGTAAGTTAGTACTGGCAGTATACCGAGTTTGCAGGGTTAGAAATTATAGCAGGTATGTTGTATAAAGTGTATTCATACAGCGCAGGTAAATTACTAGCAGTATATCTCGCGAGGGTTAATCGATATTCATAGAGATGAGTAGTGGTGGAATATCAGTAATAATACTGTAGCAGAAGGTAGAAATTATAGCTAGGAGTAGTGGTAATAAGAAGTATAGCAGGTAGAATGTTATAGCAGAGTTATGTTATAGGCAGGGTAAGAATATATAGCGTAGTTATTAAGGGCAAGGGGTATAGCAATATAGGCAGGGTATGATTAACAGCAGGTAGAAAATAATAGGCAAGGGTAGTATAGCAGGTAAAGTAGCAGGGTAGTAGTATAGCATGCTAGTAACTATAGAGAATCGAGTATGCAGGTTAGCATTATAGCAGGGTATCAGTATACGCAGGGTAGTAGTATTAGCAGGGTAGAATAAAAGCAGTATAGCCTATGTAGATGCATACTGTAACAAAGTAGGGTCTAACAAGTCATTCAGAAACAGAACCCTCAACCACACTAGACGACATTACGGCCCACTTGTCTGTGAAGACTAGGTGATCTGTCCATCGCTCTGTAGAAGCCAGCTGTACTGTAGTCCTAGGTAAGACTAGGTAATCTGTCCATGCCTCTGTAGAAGCCAGCTGTACTGTAGTCTAGGTAAGACTAGGTGATCTGTCCATGCCTCTGTAGAAGCCAGCTGTACTGTAGTCCTAGGTAAGACTAGGTGATCTGTCATGCCTTCTGTAGAAGCCAGCTGTACTGTAGCCTAGTAAGACTAGGTGATCTTCCATGCTCTGTAGAAGCCAGCTGTACTGTAGTCCTAGGTAAGACTATGATCTGTCCATGCCTCTGTAGAAGCCAGCTGTTACTGTAGTCCTAGGTAAGACTAGGTGATCGTCCATGCCTCTGTAGAGCCAGCTGTACTGTAGTCTAGGTAAGACTAGGTGATCTGTCCATGTCTCTGTAGAAGCCAGCTGTACTGTAGTCCTAGGTAAGACTAAATGATCTTCCATGCCTCTGTAAGCAGCTGTACTGTAGTCTAGGTAAGACTAGGTGATCTGTCATGCCTCTGTAGAACATCTGTACTGTAGTCCTGGTAACTAAAATGTATTATAAAGCCCTTTTTACATCAGCAGATGTCCAAAGTGCTGTACAGAAACCCAGCCTAAAACCCAAACAGCAAGCAATGCAGATGTAGAAGCACGGTGGCTAGGAAAAACTCCTTAGAAAGGAAGGAACCTAGGAAGAAACCTAGAGAGGAACCAGGCATGAGAGGTGGCCAGTCTTTCTGGCTAGCGGTGGAGATCATAAGAGACCTGGCCATTAAGGTCAGATTGTTGAGGGTGCAAAAAGTCAGTATTGTCGTAGTAAATGTCAGTTTTCTTTTCATAGCCGAGCATTCAGAGGTCAAGAGTGTGTGTGTGTGTGTGTGTGTGTGTGTGTGTGTGTGTGTTGTGTGTGTGGTGTGTGTGTTGTGTGTGTGTGTGTGTGTGTGTGTGTGTGTGTGGTGTGTGTTGTGTGTAGCAGGTCTCA
>NC_036848.1:303483-306083 GCF_002910315.2 Salvelinus sp. IW2-2015
TCTGTTATATCTGGAGTATTTCTCCTGTCTTATCCGGTGTCCTGTGTGAATTTAAGTATCTCCCTCTCTTTCTCGCTCTCTTTCTCGGAGGTCCTGAGCCCTAGGACCATGCCTCAGGACTACCTGGCTTGATGACTCCTTGCTGTCCCCAGTCCACCTGGTCATGCTGCTGCTCTAGTTTCAACTGTTCTGCCTGCGGCTATGGAACCCTGACCTGTCTACTGGACTGCTACCTTGTCCCGGACCTGCTGTTTTCGTCTCTCTCTCTACCGCACCTGCTGTTTCTAACGGCTATGAAAAGCCAACAGACATTTACTCCTGAGGTGCTGACCTGTTGCACCCTCGACAACCACTGTGATTATTATTATTTTACCCTGCTGGTCATCTATGAACATGTGAACATCTTGGCCATGTTCTGTTATAATCTCCACCCGGCACAGCCAGAACAGGACTGGCCACCCCTTGGAGCCTGGTTCCTCTCTCGGTTTCTTCCTAGGTTCCTGCCTTTCTAGGGAGTTTTTCCTAGCCACCGTGCTTCTACATCTGCATTGCTTGCTGTTTGGGTTTTAGGCTGGGTTTCTATACAGCACGTTGTGACATCGGCTGATGTAAAAAGGGCTTTATAAATACATTTGATTGATTGATTAGAATAGTAGTGTAGTTGATAGCAGGGTAGAATTATAGCAGTATACAAGGGTAGTAGTATAGCAGGGTAGCAGCATAGTACTATAGCAGGGTAGTAGTATAGTGGCATAGTAGCACGACAGTACATCAGGGTAGCAGTATTGTGTATAGTAGTATAGTATGGTATAGCAGTATAGTATGGTAGCATAGCAGTATAGCAGTATATCAGGGTAGCAGGTATAGCAGGGTTAGTAGTATTAGCAGGGTAGTAGTATAGCAGGGAGTAGTATAGCAGTGTAGAAGATCTCTCTGGACAAGGTAGAATATCCGGTGAACAGGTCAGGGTTCCACCCAGACCAGGTGGACTGGGGACAGCCAGGACTCATCAGGCCAGGTAGTCCTGCGGGAGGGAGAGAGAGAATTAGAGGGAGCATAGTTAAATTCACACAGGACATTAGATAAGACAGGAGAATTACACCAGATATAACAGACTGACCCTAGCCCCCCAGCACATAGACTATTGCAGCATAGATACTGGAGGCTGCGACAGTGAGGGTCGGGGGACARTGTGGCCCCGTCCGACGATACCCCCGGATAGGGCCAACCAGGAAGGATATAACCTCAGCCACTTTGCCAAAGCACAGCCCCCACACCACTAGAGGGATATCAACAGACCCTGAGACAAGGCTGAGTATAGCCCACGAAGATCTCCTCCACCGCACGAGCCCGAGGGGGGCGCAAAACCGGACAGGAAGATCCRGTCAGTGACTCAACCCACTCAAGTGACTCACCCCTCCTAGGGACGGCATGGAAGAGCACAAGTAAGCCAGTGACTCAGCCCCCGTAATAGGGTCAGAGGCAGAGAATCCCAGTGGAGAGAGGGGAGCCGGCCAGGCAGACAGCACCTTGCCGTTCACCTTCGCGCCCCTGTGTCAGACTACACTCAATCATAGGACCTACTGAAGAGATCAGTCTTCAGTAAAGACCATTCCATAAAAAMTAACTTCTATAGCAGAAATCCCTGCCTCCTACTGTTTGCTTAGAAATTCTAGGGACAATAAGGAGGCCTGAGTCTTGTGAACGTAGRGTACGTGTAGGTATGTACGGCAGGACCAAATCGGAGAGATAAGTGGGACCAAGTAAATTTTAATGTGTTGTAGGTCAGCAGTAAAACCTTGAAATCAGCCCTAGCCTTAACAGGAAGCCAGTTTAGAGAGGCTAGCACTGGAGTAATATGATCAAATGTTTGGGTTCTAGTCAAGATAGTAGATGGTCTGACCATGCCTCTGTAGACCTCTGGTTTCTCTCTGTCAGAAAGGAAAGGCAGTCTGGGTCTCTGAGGTGACGTCCACCCAGGAGACATCCTGAAAAATMAACAGTGGAAAACTGTGGTAATGGCTAGCAGCTAGTAATGAGGAAACCTGATTCCCCCCTGCTGCCAGGCCAAGAGGGTAGCAGCCCTTACTGAAGGAACTCCAGCTGACCCGGTCGGGAACCCAGATGGMGTAAATAAAGAGGGAAAAAGAAGAAACGGTGTAGGAATGATGGATTGTTTAGAAGGATAAATGAGAGAATAATTTTCGACACCCAGCACACACGTCAACATAACAGGAGATGATGACTGGATAGACCTCTCTTTATAATGCATGAATCTTTCCGGGGCAGTGATGCACTTCTCGGCTCCTGAATAATAGAACATAGAGTTAGGTATTGACGACATTCCATTCAGAGGGACCTGACCTAAGGAGGCAACCCAGGCAGTGGAAATGAGGAGTGACCTAAGCCTTCTGTTGAAGCCAGGCCTGGACCGAGGTTGGACAGGGGGGGGGGGGGGGGATGTGATGGTGAATTATTAACTCAACGTTAGCTATCTACTGATTGAGTTTACATGGAGCGTGTTTGGTACGTTGACCCGACGCACAAGATATCTGATCGTGTTGCACCTGGCATGCTATATACAGTAACCTGGTATCGTT
>NC_036848.1:309039-309624 GCF_002910315.2 Salvelinus sp. IW2-2015
TAATCTATCCCACTCGTGCTGCTGTGTAGTTGGGGCCCTCACGTATCCCGATAGTACCTATCCCCACTCTACTGCCATGGCCTCCCAGCTGGCCCCCAGCTATCCCATTATCCTATCCCACTCTACTGCCGTGGCCCCCAGCTATCCCATTATCCTATCCCACTCTGCTGCTGTGGCCCCCAGCTATCCCATCCCACCCTGCTGCTGTGGCCCCCAGCTACCCCATGATCCTATTCCACTCTGCTGCTGTGGTGCAGGCAGAATGGTATAATCATCAGCCACTGATGCATCAGAGATATGGTGGAAATCCATTTATTTGCTCGTTTACATTGTAATATAATACACTGTGCTTGGCTTGTAGCTAGGTCTACTGTAAACTGATGTACACTACACTGGGTGGAGTTTAACATGATGTACACTACACTGGGTGGAGTTTAACATGATGTACACTACACTGGATAGAGTTTAACATGATGTACACTACACTGGGTGGAGTTTAACATGATGTACACTACACTGGATAGAGTTTAATATGATGTACACTACACTGGATGGAGTTTAACATGATGTACACTACACTGGATG
>NC_036848.1:313679-321403 GCF_002910315.2 Salvelinus sp. IW2-2015
CTCCATGCCAGTGTAGTGTACATCATATTAAACTCTATCCAGTGTAGTGTAACATTCTATAAACTCCATCCAGTGTAGGTGTAGCATCATATTAAACTCCAATTGGAGTTTAATATGATGTACACTACACTGGATGGAGTTTAATATGATGTACACTATCATGGAAACAGAGCGCATTAAGATGGTTGTAATCTTACGTAATATCTCCAAGGAAACACTTCATATAGTTTATTATTAATTCAACTAATATATCTCATATTGTAAATTAATACATTTAGGTAGGTTCTGGTATATTCCGTTGGTTCCATGTGGTCACGCAGATATTACAGCAATATAATATATTCTGCTTCCTCAACTTATAATGTTGTTGTTGTTATGGTGGTGTACTGTACCCTATTCTCACCTGGTTTTCTAAACAGTGTAATGATTTCTATAAAACACGGACTGATCAATGGGCAACATTCCAAATAACAAGGTGTTAACATCAACCCTTCTGGAAGAGAGACTCTAGCATATTTTGTGTCAGATCTCTTGTTTACTTCATTGATACTAAAGACAGTTCCAGCTTCAGAGATCGCAGTCCAGGGAAGTGGAATCAGTCCCATGTTATTCACAGCTAACCCAGTCCTATGTAACTACACAGTAATAACTGTAGTGGCAACAAAGTCGGTACGTACTCATTTCTATGTAGTTAACGTGGTAACAGGGTTTATCGGTATAGGTTATTACATAATTGTATTTCTCAATACATTTTTGTGTCTTATTGTTTCAGATGAGGATAGTGTGCAAGGACGTGACTGCTGAGACCCTTTACGACGTCCTTCATGACACCAGCTACCGGAAGAAATGGGACGGCAACATGATCGACACCCACGATATCGCAGGACTTACTGTCAACGCCAGATGTAGGATATTACTCCTGTGAGTTAGCTGTCTCAGATGTAGGATATTACTCCTGTGAGTTAGTGTCAGATGTAGGCATATTACATCCTGTGAGTTAGTCTCAGATGTAGGATATTACTCCTGTGAGTTAGTTGTCAGATGTAGGATATTACTCCTGTGAGTTAGTCTCAGATGTAGGATATTACTCCTGTGAGTTAGTGTCAGATGTTAGGACATTATTCCTGTGAGTTAGTGTCAGATGTATGATATTACTCCTGTGAGTAGTTCAGAGTGGATTAGAGCTATTACTCCTGTGAGTCAGTGTCAGAGTATGATATTACTCCTGTGAGTTAGTCTCAGATGTGGATATACTCCTGTGAGTTAGTTCAGATGTAGGATATTACTCCTGTGAGTTAGTGTCAGATGTAGATATTTACTCCTGTGAGTTAGTGTCAGATGTAGGATATTACTCCTGTGAGTTAGCTGCTTAAGATGAGATAGGATATTACTCTCGTGCTGATGTTAGAGGTGCATGGTAAAGAGTGAGGAGTGTCTGTAGATGTAAGCGTTACTATATAACACCACACATGAAGCAATGTTGTGAGCTATCCATGTCAGGATCAATGTGTAAGTGACATGCAGGTGTATCATTCGTAATTTGTGTAACAGAATTAGGCCTAAAACCTGCCATCTACCGCTCTCGGTTTGCGCATCCTTATATTTCTCACTAGCTTTTAGTGAGTAAACTGCAAGCATCACACAAAGGTATTGAGCTTACATTCGTAAGCTAGAGAGTGGTGTTAGGTCGTCAGGTAAGTTCTAGATAAGTTTATAACTGTTACTCACGTCCCAGTAAGATTGAATGCGTCAGCTAGAGTTTACGTTCTCATGACTGTATAGGACTGTCAATTACACTCCTGTGCTGATTTTTAATAGTTTACAAGTTGTCCAGACGTTTGATGATATTAATATCTTCCCTCGATGCACAAGGCTTTCGTTATGAGCCCAGACTTACGACGGAACTAAAAGACCACCATTATATAGATTTTATAAACTACAGAACTCCAGATCGTAAATTTTTTCATATTCTGCGTTCTTATAGGTGTTCTCTCTTATAAACTCGCGTGCGGCAGTGGTACAAGAACGTATGAGGAGCCACCAAATCTAACTCCAGCGATTAAGAGTGTCTTGTCTGCTCGCCATTAACCAGCGCTAGTCAGACTGATAAAATATTAACTCCCTGGTTAAGAGTCTAGAGTTGGTCATTGATGTTGGATATTGTAGTCAGGCTTAACTCCTCTGTCAAGCAATTGGGAGAGTTAAGCGTTCTCTCAGATGTTGGATATTGCTCCTGTAAGTTAGTTGTGTCAAAGAATCTGGCTGGATCACCTACTCCTTTGAATACCATCTTGCGTGGTGCCTCCACGACATCTCGGGAATTATAGTGAACTCCTAGCCTCAGTTAGTGTCTGTTCAGACTAGGGTACGGCATTGAGAATGCTAGCATACTATGCTCTAGAGTCTCTGAGGCAGGTCCACACACAGGCATGGATGTTATATACCAATATGTAGATCTGACCTCAGCGCTCGAAACTAGGGGATTAACCTTACTGTCCAACAGCCAGCATCGATACTTGGCCATAGTGTCCTGATGTCAGAATTGTAAGAGACACTTGATCCCGGCTCGTGGTAATTTTAATAGTGTCCTATACGTGAAATGTATATGAATCTATGATAAATTGAAAATAAACAGTTACTGTCGTGTATGTTATTCGATGGTTGGAGTGAGTTTTAGCGTCCTTTTGCAAGGTTATTTTGAAGTCCCAGAAATCGCTCCTGGATATTCCACTCTTGCCTGCTCTACTTGGAGGATGCGATAGGGAAGTGTCAGCATGTGCAGGTGATGAGAGGATGTGATGATGTGTCAATCCTAGTTGTCGTTCTCGAGTGTGTCTCCTCTCACAGAACAAAGGAGAGAGATCCACAACTTCCAAGTGCAGCGTTTACACATCTTCTTCTCTAGCGACTATGGCACATCACTCCCTGTGTGCGTTCAGCGATCGCTCTAACATGCTCTTATCCAGCAACAGTGTAACTGGGCGCAACTGTGAGTTTGGAGACGGGCTGAGTCTCGAGATGTAGGACATTTACCTCCTGTGCGTTCGTCTAGATGTCAGATGTAGCGAAGTCATTAATCCTGTGAGTTAGTGTCAGAGTAGGATAAGTCAATCACGTCACTAGATAGAATGTGGTAGTCTCAGATGACTGCTCTCAGGTACATTACTCTCTGTGAGTAGGGTGTTTTTCGCATTCAGAGTGATCTCCAACAATTCGTCTGGATGAACAATACGTGAGCATCTCTTTGTTCTAGCAGCTATATTTAGTCTACAGCAAATGTTCAGGTATTCACTGTGCTGGAAAGGGTCGGATGGTGACATCCTGTGAATTTAAAAGTCATGCAATATGGAGTACGATTAGAAGTTTGTACATCCATTTTCAAAGGAGTGAGTTATGTGTTATGCCCAAAGCATTCGGATAGTTTACTCCTGTGAGGTTACGATGGTTCCTGAGCCTTCTCAGATGTAGGATAATTGGCGTCGTCTAAGAGCTTAGTGTAGAAACGTGCCTCATGTGCTCTGGGTCTCAATAAGTGAGAAAAGCAGTGAGAGATAGGAGGAACGGAGAAGGAGTGTCAGATAGTATGGATAGTTACTTCACTCTCGATGAGTACGTCTCCATGAGTTTGTAGCGTACCGAATGAGTGGACATAAACATTCCTGATTGACCGTATAAGCACTGTGAAGCAGCGCGATGTAGCCTGCTATTACTCTGTAGTGGTTTGTTTCTTCTAGATGTAGGACTATGTATTTACTATCCTAGTGAGCTGAGTGTATCTCATTCTTTCTATTCTTTTAATCACGACTCACTTATACTGTGAGTGTCCAACTGATTTGATGTTTAGCTTGTCTAGAATCTAACTGGTCATGAGTTTTACTTCCAAGTAGAGAAAGAGTATAGTACTCAGGCAGTCGAGTCCCATATTTTGCTATCTCGCGTGGTGAGCGCTCTAGGAGTGAGTCACAATAATATTTCACGAAACCTACTCTTTACCTCTCCAGGAATTGCATCTGCAACATTAGTCAATGTCTCAAAGTGTATTTGACAAGGAATAATTACTCCACATTCTCGAGACTAAGATCTCTCAGATGAGTTAGGAATATAGATCGTGCCTCCAAAAGACCATGAGTGGTCAGATGAGTTGGATACATTATCACTCTCATGATGCAGAGTTCCAACGAGCGACTCAGGAGATGCTCTACTAGAATAATTGATTCTACATTAATGGAACTCCTTGTGAAAGATTTGAGATTGTCAACGATAACAATGTTCAAACAAAGGTCAGATAAAGATGGGCAGCTTGGTTTGATGGATTAGTACTGCCTGTGGTAAGTTGAGTGTCCAGGTATGTAGTGTTGTAGGATAGATACTCCTGGATGAAGTCTGCGTTGAGTGGTTCTCTAGTGTGTAGTTGAACTACTCCTCGTGATGTTGCGTCAACATTGTTTAAGTATGATGCATTTAACATGCGCTGTGAGTTTAGTCTGCAGTATGTTGGATATTAACTCCTGTGTAGTTTTTTAAGTGTCAGCAGTGGCCTACGGGATGTAGAAATTGCGGAAGTATTACTCCTCTGTGTATGAGTTGAGTCTCATAGTGGGTCAGGATATCTACTCCTGAGGTGAGTGTTTAAAAGTTGTTCAGACTCGTAGTGAGCGGTATATTAAGCGTCGTGTGATTGTTAAGCACGATGTTCTATCACTGGCAGATTATACTGCCTCCTGGTATTGAATCAGTATTCATGAGGCAGTGTGAGTCAATGTGCCAGTCAGTGCGAGTCAATATGCCAGTCAGTGTGAGTCAATGTGCRAGTCAGTGTGAGTCAATGTGAGTCAATATACCAGTCAATGTGAGTCAATGTGCTAGTCAGTGTGAGTCAATGTGCCGGTCAGTGTGAGTCAATGTGCCAGTCAGTGTGAGTCAATATGCTAGTCAGTGTGAGTCAATGTGAGTCAATGTGCCAGTCAGTGTGAGTCAAAATGCAAGTCAGTGTGAGTCAATATGCCAGTCAGTGCGAGTCAATATGCCAGTCAGTGTGAGTCAATGTGCCAGTCAGTGTGAGTCAATGTGCCAGTCAGTGTGAGTCAATATGCCAGTCAGTGCCAGTCAGTGTGAGTCAATGTGCCGGTCAATGTGAGTCAATGTGAGTCAAAATGCCAGTCAGTGTGAGTCAAACTCCTGTGAGTTATGTTCAGATGTAGGAATATTCCTGTGAGTTAGTGTCAGATGTATGATATTACTCCTGTGAGTTAGTCTCAGATGTATGAATTACTCCTGTGAGTTAGTGTCAGATGTAGGACATTACTCCTGTGAGTTAGTGTCAGATGTAGATTACTCCTGTGAGTAGTCTCAGATGTATGATATTACTCCTGTGAGTTAGTGTCAGATGTATGATATTACTCCTGTGAGTTAGTCTCAGATGTAGGATTATTACTCCTGTGAGTTAGTCTCATCAGATGTTAGGATATTACTCCTGTGAGTTAGTGTCAGACGTTGGATATTACTCCTGTGAGTTAGTGTCAGATGTAGGATATTATCCTGTGAGTTAGTGTCAGATGTAAGATATTACTCCTGTGAGTTAGTGTCAGATGTAGGACATTACTCCTGTGAGTTAGTGTCAGATGTTGGATATTTTACTCCTGTGAGTTAGTGTCAGACGTTGGATATTACTCCTGTGAGTTAGTGTCAGACGTTGGATATTACTCCTGTGAGTTAGTGTCAGATGTTAGATATTACTCCTGTGAGTTAGTCCCAGATGTTGGATATTGCTCCTGTGAGTTAGTGTCAGACGTTGGGATATTACTCCTGTGAGTTAGTGTCAGACGTTGGATATTACTCCTGTGAGTTAGTGTCAGACGTTGGATATTACTCCTGTGAGTTAGTGTCAGATGTAAGATATTACTCCTGTGAGTTAGTGTCAGATGTAGGACATTACTCCTGTGAGTTAGTGTCAGATTTAGGATATTACTCCTGTTGAGTTAGTGTCAGATGTTGGATATTACTCCTGTGAGTTAGTCCCAGATGTTGGATATTGCTCCTGTGAGTTAGTGTCAGATTGTAGGATATTAATCCTGTGAGTTCGTGTCAGATGTAGGACATTACTCCTTGAGTTAGTGTCAGATGTAGGATATTAATCCTGTGAGTTCAGTGTCAGATGTAGGATATTACTCCTGTGAGTTAGTCTCAGATGTAGGATATTACTCCTGTGAGTTAGTGTCAGATTTTAGGATATTACTCCTGTGAGTTAGTGTCAGATTTAGGATATTACTCCTGTGAGTTAGTCCTCAGATGTAGGATATTACTCCTGTGAGTTAGTGGTCAGATGTTAGGATATTACTCCTGTGAGTTAGTGTCACATTGTTTACTTATGATACGCCTCCTGGTATTGAATCAGTATTCATGAGGCAGTGTGAGTCAATGTGCCAGTCAGTGCGAGTCAATATGCCAGTCAGTGTGAGTCAATGTGCTAGTCAGTGTGAGTCAATGTGAGTCAATATACCAGTCAATGTGAGTCAATGTGCTAGTCAGTGTGAGTCAATGTGCCGGTCAGTGTTGCAGTCATGTGCCAGTCAGTGTGAGTCAATATGCTAGTCAGTGTGAGTCAATGTGGAGTCAATGTGCCAGTCAGTGTGAGTCAAAATGCAAGTCAGTGTGAGCAATATGCCAGTCAGTGCGAGTCAATATGCCAGTCAGTGTGAGTCAATGTGCCAGTCAGTGTGGTCAATGTGCCAGTCAGTGTGAGTCAATATGCCAGTCAGTGCCAGTCAGTGTGAGTCAATGTGTGCGGTCAATGTGAGTCAATGTGAGTCAAAATGCCAGTCAGTGTGAGTCAAAATGCAAGTCAGTGTGAGTCAAATTGCCAGTCAGTGTGAGTCAATATGCCAGTCAGTGCGAGTCAATATGCCAGTCAGTGTGAGTCAATGTGCCAGTCAGTGTGAGACAATCTGCCAGTCAGTGTGAGTCAATATGCCAGTCAGTGCCGGTCAATGTGAGTCAATGTGAGTCAAAATGCCAGTCAGTGTGAGTCAAAATGCCATTCAGTGTGAGTCAATATGCCAGTCAGTGTGAGTCAATGTGCCAGTCAGTGAGTCAATGTGCCAGTCAGTGTGAGTCAATGTCAGTCAGTGAGTCAATGTGCCAGTCAGTGTGAGTCAATGTGCCAGTCAGTGAGTCAATGTGCCAGTCAATGTGAGTCAATGTGCCAGTCAGTGTGAGTCAATGTGCCAGTCAGTGCGAGTCAATGTGCCAGTCAGTGAGTCAAGTCCAGTCAGTGTGTAGTCAATGTGCCAGGTCAGTGTGAGTCAATGTGCCAGTCAGTTAGTGTCAATGTGCCAGTCAGTGTGAGTCAATGTGCCAGTCAGTGCGAGTCAGTGTGAGTCAATGTGCCGGTCAATGTGAGTCAATGTGAGTCAAAATGCCAGTCAGTGTGAGTCATATGCCGGTCAGTGTGAGTCAATATTCAGTCAGTGTGAGTCAATGTGCCAGTCAGTGAGTCAATGTGCAGTCAGTGTGAGTCAATGTGCCAGTCATGTGAGTCATGTGCCAGTCAGTGTTGAGTCATGTGCAGTCAGTGTGATCAATGTCCAGTCAGTGTGAGTCAATTGTGCCAGTCAGTGTGAGTCAATGTGCCAGTCAGTGTGAGTCAATATGCCAGTCAGTGCGAGTCAATATGCCAGTCAGTGTCGAGTCAATTATGCCAGTCAGTGTGAGTCCAATGTGACCGG
>NC_036848.1:321764-345359 GCF_002910315.2 Salvelinus sp. IW2-2015
AATGCAAAGTCAGTGTGAGTCAATATGCCAGTCAGTAGTGGAGTCAATATGCCAGTCAGTGTGACAGCAATTGGCTAGTCAGTGCTGAGTCAATGAGCAAAACCGCATGTTCATGTGCTAGCAGGTGATCAATCTGCCAACGGTCAGTGTTGAGTAGGCACAGTCATGCGAGTCAGATGAGTAAGTCCATATGAGTCATGTGAGTCAATGTGCCAGTCAGTGTGAGTCAATGTGAGTCAAATACCAGTCAATGTGAGTCAATGTGCTAGTCAGTGTGAGTCAATGTGCCGGTTCAGTGTGAGTCAATGTGCCAGTCAGTGTGAGTCAATATGCTAGTCAGTGTGAGTCAATATGCCAGTCAGTGTGAGTCAATGTGCCAGTCAGTGGAGTCAATGTGAGTCAATATACAGTCAATGTGAGTCAATGTGCTAGTCAGTGTGAGTCAATGTGCCGGTCAATGTGAGTCAATGTGCAGTCAGTGTGAGTCAAAATGCAAGTCAGTGTGAGTCAATATGCCAGTCAGTGCGAGTCAATATGCCAGTCAGTGTGAGTCAATGTGCCAGTCAGTGTGAGTCAATGTGCCAGTCAGTGTGAGTCAATATGCCAGTCAGTGCCAGTCAGTGTGAGTCAATGTGCCGGTCAATGTGAGTCAATGTGAGTCCAAAATGCCAGTCAGTGTGAGTCAAAATGCAAGTCAGTGTGAGTCAATATGCCAGTCAGTGTGAGTCAATATGCCAGTCAGTGCGAGTCAATATGCCAGTCAGTGTGAGTCAATGTGCCAGTCAGTGTGAGACAATCTGCCAGTCAGTGTGAGTCAATATGCCAGTCAGTGCCGGTCAATGTGAGTCAATGTGAGTCAAAATGCCAGTCAGTTGAGTCAAAATGCCACAGTGTGAGTCAATATGCCAGTCAGTGTTGAGTCAATGTGCCAGTCAGTGAGTCAATGTGCCATGTCAGTGTGAGTCAATGTGCCAGTCAGTGAGTCAAGTGTGCAGTCGTGTGGAGTCAATGTGCCAGTCAGTGTGAGTCAATGTGCCAGTCAGTGTGAGTCAATGTTCCAGTCAGTGTGAGTCAATGTGCCAGTCAGTGTGAGTCAATGTGCCAGTCAGTGTGAGTCAATGTGCCAGTCAGTGTGAGTCAATGTGCCAGTCAGTGCGAGTCAGTGTGAGTCATGTGCCGGTCAATGTGAGTCAATGTGAGTCAAAATGCCAGTCAGTGTGAGTCAATATGCCGGTCAGTGTGAGTCAATATGCCAGTCAGTGTGAGTCAATGTGCCAGCAGTGAGTCAATGTGCCAGTCAGTGTGAGTCAATGTGCCAGTCAGTGAGTCAATGTGCCAGTCAGTGTGAGTCAATGTGCCAGTCAGTGTGAGTCAATGTGCCAGTCAGTGTGAGCATGTGCCAGTCAGTGTGAGTCAATTGCCAGTCAGTGCGAGTCAATATGCCAGTCAGTGCGAGTCAATATGCCAGTCAGTGTGAGTCAATGTGCCGGTCAATGTGAGTCAATATGCCAGTCAGTGTGAGTCAATGTGCCAGTCAGTGTGAGTCAATGTGCCAGTCAGTGTGAGTCAATGTGCCGGTCAGTGTGAGTCAATGTGCCAGTCAGTGTGAGTCAATGTGCCAGTCAGTGAGTCAATATGCCAGTCAGTTTGAGTCAATGTGCCGGTCAGTGTGAGTCAATGTGCCGGTCAGTGTGAGTCAATGTGCCGGTCAGTGTGATCAATGTGCGGTATGATTCAACAGATGTAGTAGACTAAAGATATTTCTCAAAGTGAAAGGGGTTTCTATGACTAGGCCTACTGTAACACATGTTGCAGATGAAAGGTACAGCAATCTAATCCGGCATAGAAATAGACTGAAATAGACTGGGTTGTGAGGCAGTTCATCACTGAGAAATCATTGAGAACTAGACTGCTACAATATGTGGACATTTGGACTCATTGAAACATTCCACTGAAGTCATGTTGTCATTGTGTTTTGTAGGGAAGTGCCGAGCCCCCTGAAGAACAGGGACTTTGTTTACCATGAGATCATGGCTTCCTCTGGGCAACGACTACCTGATCATCAACTACTCTGTCAAACACCCGGTATGTACCTTTATCTACACCACAATGTTGGATGGTCCGAAACTGCACAATGGAAAACACAACCAGCACTCACAACAACCACAATGTTGGATGGCTCGGCATACTGCACAATGAAAAACACAACCAGCACTCACAAAACACAGTGTTTAAAAAAAATCAGCTGTCACAATGGAGAGTGGGCCCGTCGTCGTTTTCATACAAGTAGGATTACTTTTGTGCTACAACACCCAAAGATTGAATTTACTTCTCTAAAGTTGAGCATGTCTTCTAGTGAATGTTGTTACAATAGACAGATGTATTAGTGCTGTTTTGTCAGACTCAGTAAGAAAGCCTTGCCCTGTCTACTGTTGAAGTTGGGTCACATCTCTTCATGCTTCTGTTTGTGAAGTTTGGGTTGAAGTCTGGGTTGAGTGGGTGAAGTCTGGGTTGAAGTCTGGGTTGAAGTCTGGGTTGAAGTCTGGGTTGAAGTCTGGGTTGAGTCGGGTTGAATCTGGTGAGTCTGGGTTGAAGTCGGGTTGAAGTCTGGGTTGTGAGTCTGGGTTAAAGTCTGGGTTGAAGTCTGGGTTTGAAGTCTGGGTGAATGACTGGTCTGAAGTTGTTGTAATGTCTCGGTTGAGGTTGGTAATAAGTCTGGTTTGAAGTCTGTTTGAAGTCTGGGTTGTTAACAAACAAAAAACCTCTAAACATAATATGAACAGCTGACTGGTTAATTAAAAAAAAAAAAGGTTACTTCATTAATGATAATACTTTGATTTGATTGGTCTTATTTCAGCCAATATCCGCCCAAGAAGGACTACGTGAGAGCGGCTGCTCTGCTGACAGGCTACCTGATTCAGTCCAACGGGAGCCAGCTCCTCCACTCTCTATTACCTAACGCAGGTCGATCCCAAAGGTAAACCTTTGTAACCAGTTAAATAACAGTAACTGTACATCTGAATGATTTACATAAACATCATGTTTCGGTGTTTACAGTTACAGCTCTAGGCTGGTCAACACCAGATCTGGATACAGTGCATCGCTGTCATAGGGTGCTATGAGAAGACTGCTCTGTCTGTTTGTGTACGTAACACCATTCCTGTTAGCTGAAACTCCCCTAGCTTCACTCCACACTGAGAGGGTCCTGTTTGAAAACCTCTGTGTGTCAATGTGAGTCAATATGCCAGTCAGTGTGAGTCAATGTGCCAGTCAGTGTGAGTCAATGTGCCAGTCAGTGTGAGTCAATATGCCAGTCAGTGTGAGTCAATGTGCCGGTCAGTGTGAGTCAATGTGCCGGTCAGTGTGAGTCAATGTGCCGGTCAGTGTGAGTCAATGTGCCGGTATGATTCAACAGATGTAGTAGACTAAAGAATATTTCTCAAAGTGAAAGGGGTTTCTATGACTAGGCCTACTGTAACCACATGTTGCAGATGAAAGGTACAGCAATCTAATCCGGCATAGAAATAGACTGAATAGACTGGGTTGTGAGGCAGTTCATCACTGAGAATCATTGAGAACTAGACTGCTACAATATGTGGACATTTGGACTCATTGAAACATCTTCCACTGAAGTCATGTTGTCATTGTGTTTTGTAGGGAAGTGCCCGAGCCCCCTGAAGAACAGGGACTTTGTTACCATGAGATCATGGCTTCCTCTGGGCAACGACTACCTGATCATCAACTACTCTGTCAAACACCCGGTATGTACCTTTATCTACACACAATGTTGGATGGCTCGGAATACTGCACAATGGAAAACACAACCAGCACTCACAAAACACAATGTTGGATGGCTCGGCATACTGCACAATGAAAAACACAACCAGCACTCACAAAACACAGTGTTTAAAAAAAATCAGCTGTCACAATGGACGAGTGGCCCGTCGTCGTTTTCATACAAGTAGGATTACTTTTGTGCTACAACACCCAAAGATGAATTTACTTCTCTAAAGTTGAGCATGTCTTCTAGTGAATGTTGTACAATAGACAGATGCTATTAGTGCTGTTTGTCAGACTCAGTAAGAAAGCCTTGCCCTGTCTACTGTTGAAGTTGGGTCAACATCTCTTCATGCTTCTGTTGTGAAGTTTGGGTTGAAGTCTGGGTTGAAGMCTGGGTTGAAGTCTGGGTTGAAGTCTGGGTTGAAGTCTGGGTTGAAGTCTGGGTTGAAGTCTGGGTTGATCGTCTGGTTTGTCTGGAAGTGTCTGGGTTGAAGTCTGGTTTGAAGTCTGGGTTTGAAGTCTGGTTGTTTAACAAACAAAAAACCTCTAAACATAATATGAACAGCTGACTGGTTAATAAAAAAAAAAAGGTCATTCATTAATGAATAATACTTTGATTTGATTGGTCTTATTTCAGCAATATCCGCCCAAGAAGGACTACGTGAGAGCGGTGTCTCTGCTGACAGGCTACCTGATTCAGTCCAACGGAGCCAGCTCCTCCACTCTCTATTACCTAACGCAGGTCGATCCCAAAGGTAAACCTTTGTAACCAGTTATATACAGTACTGTACATTCTGAATGATTTACATAACATCATGTTTCGGTGTTTACAGTACAGCTCTAGGCTGGTCAACACCAGATCTGGATACAGTGCATCGCTGTCATAGGGTGCTATGAGAAGACTGCTCTGTCTGTTTGTGTACGTAACACCATTCCTGTTAGCTGAAACTCCCCTAGCTTCACTCCACACTGAGAGAGTCCTGTTGAAATACCTCTGTGTACACAGACACAGGTCTTAGGGAGGAATCGGGCGAAGATCAAACGCAACAAGATTACGTTTCATAAGTCACTTTTTGAAACCTATTAGGCCAATGATGTGACCTGTGGCATATCCTTCCTATCCAAGATAT
The DNA here is from genome assembly GCF_002910315.2 of Salvelinus sp. IW2-2015. Lineage (NCBI taxonomy): Eukaryota > Metazoa > Chordata > Actinopteri > Salmoniformes > Salmonidae > Salvelinus > Salvelinus sp. IW2-2015. The sequence continues at coordinate 326,675 of NC_036848.1, forward strand.
TTAAGGTGCTTTTAACGACCGTGTTTTAAAGAAGGCCATTACTGACCCGAAAGCTTAACCATTAAATGCTGACATTGCATCTGATTAAAGTGTGGAGAGACCGTTTCACTATAGTATACAGTGTGTCTTCTCTTGCACCTTTTGTAAACCCAATGTCAGGGTGCAGCAGAACACCACATTGTCTACAACTACTCTGTGTGCTCCATTGTAATTTAACAACAGTCTAGCCTAATTTCTGTCCTTGAGTGTGAAGAGACTGTGTGTGTGTGTGTGTGTGTGTGCGTGCGTGCGTCCTTACTGTAAACCAGGGGTCCTGCATGAACTATATCTACTGTATACTGTCCTTACTGTAAACCAGGGGTCCTACATGAACTATATCTACTGTATACTGTCCTTACTGTAAACCAGGGGTCCTGCATGAACTATATCTACTGTATACTGTCCTTACTGTAAACCAGGGGTCCTGCATGAACTATATATACTGTATACTGTATACTGTCCTTACTGTAAACGTGTCATTTCAACGTGTAAAGGTGTCATGTAGGAACTATATCAAGACTTATGTACTGTATATTGTAAACCAGGGGTCGCACAGGAACTACTGTATAGCAACACTTCTGTTCTGTATACTGTAAACCAGGGGTCCTGCAGGAACGATATCAACAGGAAGCAAGCAGTGTGTTTTATTAAAGAGAGAAAAACACCTTTTTCATAGGCCTGCCTAATAGAAATACTTTTGCTCTATTGTATTGGTGTTCAACTTTCATCAGGGTTCTCACAAGGTGCTTGGCACTCTGAAATTCAAGTACTGGAATCAGACATTTTCTCAAGTTGGTACTTTAAAAGTATTTGAATTAAAATGAGAGGAGAACAGATAATGATCAAATATTTTTATGAAAAAGATTATAAAAATATATTGGTCTTGCGAATTAATTTCCAGGTAGACTACCGAGTTTTATTTCCTGACGTTTTGTGCTGTGGTTGCCAGGCGTGGTTGCCAGGCGTGGTTGCCAGGCGTGGTGGTTGCCAGGCGAGCTCGCTCATTCCACCCACACTGCCACTCAGCCAAGCAGGTACAGAACTGGCTGATTAGGGCACGTCAAGCGTCACATTGATAGCTAAAATCCAGGGAAAATGTAGATTCAAGCCTGCCTTTCGTGTTTATGGAACATTTCAGTGATTTTTTAAAATTTCAATTCATATACAAAAAGGCACTCGCACATCTGAGCAATCTTATTTGCAGGTGCATGGCATCAATTGAACAAGATGAAGGAAAAGGAAACCGCACACTGCTCTTGATAGTATCACCGATATTTAATAAGCTATACGTATCGGCCACACGGCCTTCGTCAGAGCTTGAAATTTCAATTCATGAAAACATGACCCTGAGGAAGGCACGGTGATGCCGAAACGTTGGTAAATACCCATTAAATTGCTGGGAGTTTATACATGGAGGGTGCAACTTTCTTTATTTTGATAGTTTATTCGCCATTAGTCAGCACCTCCACACAAACAATTTTTTTCTGGGTGTGTGCCAGCTCATGTTTTTGAAAACATGGGACCAACACTTTACATGCGTTGCGTTTTATATTTTTGTTCAGTATTCAAGTTACCCACCACCCGCTTTTTACCACTACACACTGGACCCAACCAACCCACACAGTGTATGTTGCAAAAATGCGTCAGACTTTGACATTGCGAGCATGGGTGAATCGGCCCTGAAGAGCCACATGATGGGGGGGGGGGGGGGGGAGGAGACACAACGCTAATGCTGGCGCCAGTTTAAATTAATATTACTTGTTCTCTGCAACAACCTCCAGAGCTGTTTTGCCAATCGCCTCGTTGACAGGTCGCTCGCGATATTCCCGCTTTATCAAGCGGCAGCCGTGCTCCTGCCGTTCTGGTGGCCGTTCATGTGCTGTTTTCCTCTCACAGCCCACCTGCCCTTCTCCCGCCTGGCGACACTCAGAGTTGCCAGTCGGAAGCAGGACGTTTTTAGCTATTAATTAGTAGATTCCCCATTGCCCAATAAAAACACAGTCATTCAGCTGGAATTGTGTAGTAATGTGAATAGGGAATGTTGGTTCACCAGTAGGCGTGTCCCAAAACTCTGCTCATCACTACTCAAATTACAAAACCATCAGTACTGACTTACCACTTATGTAGTAAATAAGTAGTAAAACAACGTATTATTGAGTAGAACTTGTAAGGTAGTGATGAATACTAGGTATTTTTCCCATTTTTTTTTTTCATGAGGTTTTGGCGATATACTGCCATCGGGTGACAACTAGAAACAATTGCATTATAAGAACTATTTACAAATTGATAGTCCTTGAAAATAAGTATTAGTGCTTGAAAAAGTACTTGAAATTTGACTTGCGACTGTCTGTACAGAAGCCTTTTTCATGTTTTTTTGTTTGAACTGCAGGTTCCCTTCCAAAGTGGGTGGTGAATAGAGCTTCTCAGTTCGTAGCACCAAAGGTAATAGTATATTATTATTATTAATATTATTATTATTATCAATCTGTCTTGGTAATGTGCTATCTTGAAACCCGAGAAATAGAGAGAGTGTGCCTAACAAAGCACAAGGGTGGCCTATATTATTGAATACCTCTGTCTCCATCTAATGGTTTCAGGAAGTTTATGCACTTCCCAAAGATGTTTTGATTCCAAAATCACTATCAAGAATACCATGAAAGATAATACCATGGCGTTATAACTGTTTATTACACATTTATAAACTATTTATAAACGAATCAAAAGGTTTCTAGATCGAATCCCTGAGCTGACAAGGTAAATATCTGTCCTTCTGCCCCTGAACAAGACAGTTAGCCCACTGTTCCCCGGTAGGCCGTCATTGTAAATAAGAATTTTGTTCTTTACTTAACTAGGCAAGTCAGGTAAGGTTAAATAAAAAAGGCTTATCTGAGAGGCTAACTTAACTAACACATTCATTTAAAATCTGAATATTTGTGCTCCTTCCCCCCTAGGCCATGAAGAAGATCTACAAGGCCTGTCAGAAGTATCCAGAGTGGAAGAGGAAGCACAACCCTAACCTGAAGCCCTGGATTTATCCCGAGCAGAACACCTTACCGTGTATTAACGTGGCTGACCTCGTACTACAGAGAGCCGACTCACTGGAGAACATTGATGAGAGTCGCCTGACGGAGGAGAAACAAGCACAACGTCACAGCGATGACGAAGAGACCTAGTCTGAGTGAAGACACTGTTTGTATATAATTGTGTGGCTGTGTTTAAAATAGCACCCTATTCCCTATATAAGTGTATTACATTTGTGCAGGGGCCCATAAGGCTCTGGTCAAAAGAAGTGAACTATATAGGAAATAGGGTGCAATTTGGGACACACACTCTGTGTTGGGTTTGGTGTGTGTGTGTTTCCGTGTGAGTGTGTGTGTGTGTGTGTACAGTACAAATAATGTACATGTATGATTTACTATAATTTGGATCTGCAACTTTTGTCTTGTTGCATTTAGTTGGTAATTGATCTATAACTTATTGAATCAGAGGGGTTTAACAGGGTATTTTCATATAGAAAAAAAAATGGACAACGTATACACGGTGCTATCCTTCAATTAAATGGTATAATATCGAATTTATGATAATACTGTAAAAATGTGTCTATTTCAAAACAAATTTCAAGATAATATTTAAATATTTCAAGAGCCTAACATGTTTTTTTCATATTCATGTTTGATTTGACTCCAGCTGTCATTTGAAGTGTTATACAATAGCCATTGCCGATAGAGAAGATAGCCTATCATGCAGCCTACTTACTATACAGTATATTTCCGGGTATCTAGTGCCTCCCAGTGGCATTAATACGTTATAACATTTCCTCATCGCCCAGTGTTTGGAAAGTGTTTCCCGAACTCGGTGCACGTTTTGGTTTTTGCCCCTAGCGCTACACAGCTGATTCAAATAATCAACTAATCATCAAGCKTTGATCGTTTGATTCACCTGTGTCGTGCTAGGGGCAAAAACCAAAACGTGCACCGAGTTTCGGAAAACGCTGGGTTTAGAACCATGGAATGTTGTCAGTTTGTTAGGAAGTGAATTAACATAATGCACCAAGACAKGTGTGCTTTTGTACAGTGAATGGTCCACTGAGGCTACTAATGACAGTCACAGGGGAGGAGAGATGGCAGCATAACAATGCCTGAGTGAATACAAAACTCCTGTAAGAATCATTATAATCAGTCATAATCTGTTATAGCTTGTTATAACCGTAGGGGTCATGAAACGTGTTTAGCTGTTAAAAGGTCATTACCTCAGTTATACGTTGGTCTTGCCTGTCCTGACTGAATATCAAAGATTTTGGCTTTCTGCATAAAGTTTATTATTAGGCATGTGGTTTAATTGATTTCTAACTGTCTTTTGTTAGGATTTTCAGACATGTTTCCAAAATGGAGAGACATCATGTTCATAGCAACACACATGTTAAATAAAGAGAAGTTGTCTCCTGATTTTAAGACCTTCGCGGCTGATGCTCTTGATTCCTAATCTTCATTTCCAAGTACAATTTCCKATTTTAACTGCAATGTTTGTTTTTCTCTGTCGATAAGGAACGTTTATGTGTGACTGTATCCTTTTTCAGACTTAAAAATGCAGCTGGGGGCCAATCCTCAGAATCTGTATTGTCTCAGGCACTTCCTGTTTCCCCAAGGCTACTTCCTGTCCCATTTCCTGTCCGCATCAGTCAGATTGTTTTTGAGGGAAAGGAAACTCCACTGTTGTCTAGATTTCTCACACAACACAAAAGCTTCTCTTTGATTTTAGAACTCAAAGTTCATTGCTTTGTCTCGTATAAAAATGTCTTCCATTTTGAGTGATCTTTGAGAATTAAAGCGTGTGATGTTATTGCACTGTGCACTCATGATCTCCTAAGATCCATCCATTTATTATCCATAATCTAAGCTGCCTTTGATTTTTGAATAACAAAGTGTGTGATTCATGTTAGCCCTGGAGCTTGAACTAATGTGAACAATGTGTCATATACGTGTGTGTCAGGCAAGGTGGGGAAATCCAGGACCAAATCTTGATTACACCTGAACATCCACTTTTTTTGTAGCTATTTAAAATTCTGATCTCTCATCAGGCTGTTTGGCTCTATTGTATCAGTAGTCCTATTGAAGCCCACATCACAGGGTCTATTGTATCAGTAGTCCTATTGAAGCCCACATCACAGGGTCTATTGTTCAGCTAGTTCCTATTGAACCCCAATCACAAGGTCTATTGTATCAGTAGTCCTATTGAAGCCCACATCACAGGGTCTATTGTATCAGTAGTCCTATTGAAGCCCACATCACAGGTCTATTGTATCAGTAGTCCTATTGAAAGCCCACATCACATGGTCTATTGTATCAGTAGTCCTATTGAAGCCCACATCACAGGGTCTATTGTATCAGTAGTCCTATTGAAGCCCACATCACAATGGTCTATTGTATCAGTAGTCCTATGAAGCCCACATCACGAGGTTATATTGTATCAGTAGTCCTATTGAAGCCCACATCACAGGGTCTATTGTATCAGTAGTCCTATTGAAGCCCACACTCACATGGTCTATTGTATCAGTAGTCTATTGAAGCCCACATCACAGGGTCTATTGTATCAGTAGTCCTATTGAAGCCCACATCACAGGGTCTATTGTATCAGTAGTCCTATTGAAGCCCACATTATAGTACCTTTTTCCACCCATGCACCTAACCTAACTAAAGCTACCCTACCCTAACTTAACACGACCTAACCTAACTAAAGCTACCCTAACCAACCTAACCTAACTAAATGCACCGTAAACTGTAGCCTACACATTGCACATACTGTGTTGTTTTTTTTGTTATTTTGTAGGCAATAGGGAATGTTTTTAAAACAAGTGCATAAGTATAATTAAATAAAATGTTCTGATTGCAAGGTGTCCATTCTTTAACAGTAGGCCTATTCCGTTTCTTAAATGTCTTCCTCAAAGCAATGTAGTGTAGTCAAAATATTACATTTATGTCTGTGAATTACCAGTATGTGCAACTTTGAAGTGGACGGATAATGAGTTTGAACAGGAAAAATGTCGGCTAAACATCACTGCCGCCCTCCCCTTTAATTTAGATCTCCTTGATACTTTGTGGCGTAAACTCACTCACCATTGCAAGAAAGTTGCCGACAAGGACAGGGTTTCCTCTGCTGCTCAAGTCCGGAGCGGTCCCCGTGACAACTGAAAAACCCGAAGGATTCAAGTATTTAGATGTTGCATTGAGATAACAACCTACGCACATCGAAACACAGCAAAAGGTAAAACATGATTATTATAATATTTAGACGAATAGATTCCAACGTTCCAGTGGATCATCTGTAGCTCGCGCTGTGTATCGGCGACATCAGGAGATTTGATGGAGCGCACTTCTTCAATACTATAGGCCTAATATTGTCTTTTTCACAGTAACTGGGTGAATAAATTGAGAGAATTTCATTATATTTTACTTGTAGAGTTGTGTGTTGGCCCGACCGCATAATAATTAATTCGATTCTGTGTAATGATTTATTTTACATTTTAAATATATATATATTACCATGTTTAAAGAGTAGCCAATCTTATAACACCGCATGGGCTTGGAATGTGAGCCTATTGTAACATTTCACCCATTATACTATCACCTGTCTGTTTTGCTGTAAACTATGGTTTTACAGACACCCCACCCCGTTGTAGATTTGCTAGGGGCACATCGCACCCTCCTCTTCGCATTGAGTGGGTTTTGGGGTCTTGGAAATCTGTCTGTTTTAGCGTTTCACAGCTGAAACCTGATTTGAATCAAGAGCAGCCTTGAACACATCTTCAGTAAGTTATGTGTTAGATAGTGCAGCACCYGAGGACAGGGAAACATAATAACACGTTTTTGAAAATAATCACTGGAATTTCTCATTTTAAAATGCTTCCCGATTTTAGCTCTGTTTTTTTAGGATTGTGGAGAGTGAGATTATTCATTTACATGAAACGGCTGAACGTTATGTTGTTCGGTGTCGGTGTCGGTGCCACTTGCAGCAAGGCCCAGATGTTAGGTCCTCTACAGTCCTACTGTATAAAGTGTCTCAGTGTTTGGTCATTAGATGTTTTGTGTGATGCACAACGTTACACTGTCCAGAAACATTGACATTCAGAGGCCTCTCMATCTGTCTATAGATGAAGACCACAGCCATCGTTATCTGTGAGCCTCCTTTTAGGTTTTTATATGTGACGCAGTATTAAAGTAGCATAGATTTGTAACAGAGTTTCACATGTAATTCACACTACGGATCAACAATGTACTACTGTAGCTCCAATTACGTTTAGTATTCAACATGTTTCCAACCCCAGAATTGACTTAAAACCACCTGAGTTCATGTTAAATTCACMTTGCTTTTCTGTCTAAAATCCAAATGAAACATAGACAGCCTATTTACTTGTGTTGTGTTTCAGTGATGTCATTTGCATTMTGTTAAGCGACCATAATGTTTTTACAGTGATTTATAATAACACCCATGTTGCTGGGATTATACCCTCATTTTGAMGATCATTTCACCAACTCATTTTGGGAAGGATACACAGACAGACAGTAAAGAAAAAGTACTGTACAGTAAAGTTTCAGTACAGTAGAGCACACTAAAGTACAGTATAATGTATTGTACTGAACATATCTACCTTTAGTGTCGTGTCTGAAATTATGTAACTTTTACTGTACTGTAGTGTCTGACAGTATGTCTTTTAGCTGTTAGTGTCGTGTCTGGAACATATATGTACTGGTTACTGTATGTAGTGTTCCTGAACATATGTACTTGTACTGTACTGTAGTGTCCTGAACATATGTATTTACTGAACTGAAGTGTCTGAACATATGTATTAGGTCGTAGTGCGTATCTTGTATTACGTACTTGTGTTCCTGACATAATGTACTTAGTCATTGATACTCGTTACTGAATATATCTATTTACTGATCTCCTTTTAATGTCCAACTTGTGAAACATCGATGTCTATGATTGGTTCAGATTTGGTCTGGTCCGGACCAGTCAAATGTGTTCTTGTTTTGGGGGGAGCTCATTAGAAATAATACCCAAATATGCAAAATAAGGATATTGCATATTTCTATCTTTGTGTACTTTATTCAGGATATTCACCTGAAGATAATCATATTCATAATTATGCATTTTGTATAATACAGATAGGGACCATGATGTAATTCTGTTACGGTAATTCCATTACCGGATGTAAATCCACTTCAACTTACTGTAGTTCAACAACAAAAATATCTTATATATTTTTAACTCGAGGTGTCTGTCATAGTGACAGCCCATTGTTTCTGCAGACATCTTTGATCTTAATTCGGAGAAGTTATTTAAGAGTTTTGGAAAACGTGGTCACAAAAAATGAGGGAGATTTTACTGTAATCTGTTACCAAACTTTGCATCTGCACTGTTCTTCAGATGTTTTTGTGACATTTGTGTAAATTATTCTAAGTAGTCTTGTGTATAAATGTTGAAATCAATATTTTTTGGGTTTGGCATACCACTACGTTCAAAGTTTGGGGTCATTTAGAAATACCTTGTTTTTGAAGAAAAGCACATATTTCATCAATTGGTCAGAAATACGTGTAGACATTTTTAATGTTGTAAATTACTTTTGTAGTGGCAATGGCAGTTTTTTTAATGGAATATTACATAGGTGTACAGAGGCCCATTTATCAGCAACCATCACTCTTGTGTTCCAATGGCACGTTGTGTTAGCTAATCCAAGTTTATATTTTAAAAGGATAATTGATCATAGAAAACCCTTTTGCATTATGTTAGCACAGCTGAAAACTGTTGTACTGATTTAAGAAGCAATAAAACTGGCTTCTTTAGACTAGTTGAGTACTGGAGCATCAGCATTTGTAGGTTCGATTACAGGCTCAAATGGCCAGAAACAAAGACTTCTTCTGAAACTCGTCAGTCTATTCTTGTTCTGAGAAATGAAGGCTATTCCATGCGAGAAATTGCCAAGAAACTGAAGATCTTGTACAACGCTGTGTACTACTCCCTTCACAGAACAGCGCAAACTGGCTTAACCAGAATAGAAAGAGGAGTGGGAGCCCGGGTGCACAACTGAGCAAGAGGACAAGTACATTGTGTCATTTGAGAAACAGACGCATCACAATCCTCAACTGGCAGCTTAATTAAATAGTACCAGCAAAACACCAGTCTCAAGTCAACAGTGAAGAGGTGACGCCGGATGCTGGCCTTCTAGGGGCAGAGTTTCAAAGAAAAGTAATATGTCAGACTAGCCAATAAATAGAAAAGATTAAGATGGGCAAAAGAACAGACACTGGACAGAGGAAGATTGGAAAAAAAGTGTTATGGACCGACGAATATGAGTTTGAGGTGTTCGGATCCCAAAGAAGAACATCCGTGAGACGCAGAAAAAATGAAAAGATGCTGGAGGAGTGCTTGACGCCATCTGTCATCATGGTGGAGGCAATGTGATGGTCTGGGGGTGCTTTGGTGGTGGTAAAGTGGGAGATTTGTACAAGGTAAAAGGGATCTTGAAGAAGGAAGGCTATCACTCTTTTTTGCAACGCCATGCCATACCCTGTGGACGGCGCTTAATTGGAGCCAATTTCCTCCTACAACAGGACAATGACCCAAAGCACAGCTTCAAACTATGCAAGAACTATTTAGGGAAGAAGCAGTCAGCTGGTATTCTGTCTATAATGGAGTGGCCAGCACAGTCACCGGATCTCAACCCTATTGAGCTGTTGTGGAAGCAGCTTGACCGTATGGTACATAAGAAGTGACCATCAAAAGTACATTAGAGTATGGGTGTTAAAGTCATTCTGCCCTGTGGGGGGCACATTCTAATAATTAGAGGGAGAGAACAGGGGGATTTTTAGATCTTTGGATTGATTGTCATGTATCCTCAACATCATTATCCTAAAGATCAAATGAATGATTGTCATGTATCCACTGTGTGTACTATATAGTACGATTGGTGTATGGGGTCTGCGTCTGAAAGGGATACTTAGGCCTGTCCTAACAAAGGATAAGGTCATCCAGGTGTACAGATCTATGTCTCGTACTGCCGTCTCTCCTCCTTCGTAGTGGGACAGGGAGGACACAGATTAACTCTTGATTTATGTAACTCTGTAATGACTTTCTGGCAGTTCCTCTGTTTTTTTTTTACTTCTCTAAGTGGTGTTCGGATCATGTGTGGGCGTGTACAGAAGATGCTCATTTCACACTGTCTGAATGTTGTTTCTCCCAAAGAAGAGGGACAGTGTGCTTGACTAAAACACTCTCAGTCCGAGAGAGAGAGAAGCACAAAATGGGACTGCCTGTACTGTCATCCAGGCAGCGTGGCGGCCATAGCTAGCCTAGCGCAGAACAATGACATAATGTGTCTCACAATAGTGCTTCACTGTTATTTATATATACAGCCTACCCAGAACCCGCCCAGCCAGCATCCTGTATGTATTCCAGAGGCCTGCGTGGGTTCTCCCTCCGTTTAGCAAATAACATTTGATTTTACCACTTGTCCGCTTCCGCTAATTGTTTGACTTGAAGAACAAGTGGAGAGTTGAAGTTGGGGACATTACGTATCTGGAAGATCATGTTTTGAATGAGTGACTTCCAGATTAATTTACAGGCATATTGTATCTTTCATAATGTTGTTGAGTCCCTTTCCATGTAACTTCCTGTTTACCTAGGGGGATGTCATCATGTAGACTAACTGTTAAGGGTTGTAGTACTGATGTTGTTGTTGTTGTTTACATTCAGACCGCTTGAACATACCCGTGAATCAATTACATCCTCCTCAGTCTGTTATTTTTGCCTCACCCACACTGCACTGAGACATGCTTGATTTTGCAAAACATTACTTAGTGGTAACATAATGAATTGAAGTCCATTTAAAAAAAAAAAAAAAAAAAAATATTGACTTCTGCCAATCTCTCTCTAATGTAAGTGTTGTCAGGGACTGGATTTGTGGTCAGAATTTATGGTGCCTAGCTGTTAACAATTAACAACAAATGAACCCAGTGAGTCTCACAGTTAATTTGTTCAGATGCTTTTATGTAAAGCAATTACAGTTGTACGCGCTAATGTCAGACAGAGACACCAACAAGCTCTGAGAAACGATTGTTTATAGTACACACTCAGAGTCCTAAACAGAACAACTAGCAATAGAATATTAGTTGTATATTTTGCAAACTAAAAGTAACCACATGAAACTACTGTAAACAGGGAAGGACGAACTGTCAAGACCACGTCATGCAGACAGAAGGTCTCATTAATAAGACTGTTTTGTAGCTGCATGTTGTCTTGGGTGAGACGTTATGAGGTCTGTAACAATGAAAGAGGGAAGGAAGTTTAGATTTGTGTGAATGACCAAAGACGCTAGCCATCTGTCACTGTGTAAAATGAGAAGCTGATTCATTGCATAATGCGTGGTGAGTTTGTACTATATTTTAAAGCCACGCTCTGAAATGTGTCACCAGAAAAACGTAAACAGTGATTATGTTTGTTTTGAATGACATCATTTCTTGATAAAGCTCATGTGAAATAGTGGGAGGCCATTTTGTTTAATTTTTCTCCCTCCCTCTTTCAGTATAGTGGCCTGACAAATTGATTTTATGGGAAATGAAAATAATTCAGCTGTCACAGTTTAGTGTCACGCTAACCTCTCCTAGCCCACGACATTCCACCCAAATCCAGATAGCTGATGTTCTGAAAGAGCTGCAAAATCTGGACCCCTACAAATCAGCTGGGCTAGACAATCTGGACCCTCTCTTTCTAAAATTGTCCGCCGCAATTGTTGCAAACCCTATTACTAGCCTGTTCGCTTCTCGTTTCGTATTGCGTCTGAGTCCTAAAGATTGGAAAGCTGCCGGTCATCCCTCTTCAAAGGGGGAGACACTCTAGAGCCAAACTGTTACAGACTACAGTATAATCTATCCTACCTGCTTTCTATAAGTCTTCGAAAGCCAAGTTAACAAACAGATCACCGACCATTTTGAATCCCACCATACATTCTCCGCTATGCAATCTGGTTTCCGAGCTGGTCAGGGTGCACTCTCAGCCCGCTCAAGGTCTAAACGACATCATAACCGCATCGATAAAAGACAGTACTGTGCAGCGTCTTCATCGACCTGGCCAAGGCTTTCGCTCTGTCAATCACCGCATTCTTATTGGCAGACTGAACAGCCTTGGTTTCTCAAATGACTGCTCTGCCTGGTTCACCAACTACTTCTCAGAGTTCAATGTGTCAAATTCAGAGGGCCTGTTGTCCGGACTCTGTGCAGTCTCTATGGGGGTGCTACAGGGTTCAATTCTTGGGCCGTCTCTTTTCTTGTATACATCAATGATGTTGCTCATGCTGCTGGTGATTCTCTGATCCACCTCTACGCAGACGACACCATTCTGTATACATCTGGCCTTCTTTGGACACTATTAAACAAACTCCAGAGACGAGCTTCAATGCCATACAACACTCTCTTCCGTGGCCTCCAACTGCTCTTAATGCAAGTCAAACTAAATGCATGCTCTGCAATCGCTGCCCGCACCTGCCCACCTGTCTAGCTTCACTACCTGTACGGTTCTGACCTGAATATGTGGACAACTACAAATACTAGGGTGTCTGGTTAGACTGTAAACTCTCCTTCCAGACTCACATTAAGCATCTCAATCCAAAATTAAATCTAGAATCGGCTTCCTATTTCGCAACAAAGCCTTCTTCACTCATGCTGCCAAATACCCTCGTAAAACTGACTATCCTACGATCCTCGACTTCAGCGATGTCCTTTACAAAATAGCTCCAACACTCTACTGCAGCAAATTGGATGCAGTCTATCACAGTGCCATCCATTTTCTCACCAAAGCCCATATAACTACCCGCCACTGGCGACCTGTATGCTCTCGTTGGCTGGCCCTGCGTTCGTATTCGTCGCAACCCCACTGGCTCCAGGTCATCTATAAGTTTTGTAGGTAAAGCCGCCTTATCTCAGCTCCACTGGTCACCATAGCAGCACCCACCGTAGCACTTCTTCAGCAGTATATTTCACTGGTTCATCTCAAAGTCAACTCTTCTTTTGGCTGCTTTCCTTCCAGTTCTCTGCTGCCAGTGACTGGAACGAATTGCAAAAATCACTGAAGCTGGAGACATATATCTCCCTCACTAACTTTAAGCATCAGCTGTCAGAGCAGTGCACCTGTATCACCTGTCAGAGCAGTTGCACCTGTACATATGCCATCTGTAAATAGCCCACCCAACTACCTCATCCCATATTGTTATTATATTTTTGTGCTCCTTTGCACCCAGTATCTCTACTTGCACATCTAGCATCCAGTATTAATGCTAAATTGTAATTATTTCGCCACTCATGGTCTATTTATTGCTTACCTCTTAATCTTACTCATTTGTACACAGGTATATAGACTTTCTATTGTGTTATTGACTGTACGTTTGTTTATTCCCATGTGTAACTCTGTTGTTTTGTGCGCACTGCTTGCTCTGTCTTGGCCAGGTCAAGTTGTAATGAGAATTGTTCTCAACTGGCCTACCTACTGTTAACTGTCCACTAACAGGTAGGGAGGACTGTCCATAACAGGTAGGGGGGACCACTACAGGTAGGGATGATTGTTAAATCACACTCCTAGCCGCCCACGACACTCCACCGTCTTCACTATTCATGCGGACCCGAACCAAACATTGCCGGCTCAGTATTTTATTTTTCACTCAGAAAGCTTGGTTTGGTTCGGCTCAGTAGTGTGAAAAGTCCTACACTCACTCTTTGCCTTCTCTCTCTTCTAGTGTCACAAGGCTTTGTTTATTGGCGAGAGGAATTGTTTAGGGAGAGGAATGGGTGGAGAGAGGAAAGCGATGAGGTTGGGTGAGGGGTGTGGTGCCTTTTTAAAAAAGTTTTTTTTCCCCCCAGTGTTTAAGGGATAGCTGTATCCTGTGTTTTCTGTAGCTTGACATAGCCCAGATTCTAGCCTAGATAAAGACTATGGTTAGGGGAGAAGAGGGAGAGAGCTTACAGGACGCGCAGTAGGCGGAGCCGCAGTATGCGGACCCGCAGTACTGCCGGACCCGCAGTATGCAGGACCCCGGCAGTATGCAGGCCGCAGTATGCAGGACCGGCGCAGTATAGGTAACAGTTCATTGTATTTGAAACTGAGTGCGCGCTGTAATAACTCCTCAGAAAACTAATCTGGTGATGGAACAATGCTAATCAGGTTTTTGGAGTCACCGCTCATGGTGATCTCAGTGATGACCTCAGATCTCTCCTCTCCTGCTGAAGAAGACCAGTCTGAGAATGTCCATTTCTGAGTGGTTCCTTATCATCATCTCTGGTCATATTCTCCTCTGCCTGTGAGAACACAGTCTGAGAATGTCCATTTACCTCTGAGTTGTTCAATCTCTCTCTCCTGCTGAAGAACACCAGTGAGAATGTCCATTTACCTCTGAGTGGTTTCATCTACAGTACAGTCAAAAGTTTGGACACCTACTCATTCAAGGGTTTTTCTTTATTTTTACTATTTTCTACATTGTACAATATATAGTGAAGACATCAAAACTATGAAATAACACATATGGAATATGTGTACGAAAAAGTGTAAACAAATCAAAATTATATTTTATATTCTTCAAAGTAGCCACCCTTTGCCTTGATGACAGCTTTGCACACTCTCGGCATTCTCTCATCCAGCTTCACCTGGAATGCTTTTCCAACAGTCTTGAAGGAGTTCCCACATGCTGAGCACTTGTTGGCTGTTTTTCCTTCACACTGCGGTCCAACTCATCCCAAACCATCTCAGTTGGTTTGAGGTCGGGTGATTGTGGAGGCCAGGTCATCTGATGCAGCAATCCATCACTCTCCTTCTTGGTCAAATAGCACTTACACAGCCTGGAGGTGTGTTTTGGGTCATTGTCCTGTTAGAAAAACAAATGATGGTCCCACTAAGCCCAAACCAGATGGGATGACGTATCTCTGCAGAATGCTGTGGTAGCCATGCTGTTTAAGTGTGACTTGAATTCTAAATAAATCACTGACAGTGTCACCAGCAAGCACCATCACACCTCTTCCTCCATGCTTCACGGTGGGAACCACACATGCAGAGATCATCCTTCCACCTACTCTGCGTCTCACAAAGACACGGCGGTTCGAGCCAAAAATCTCACATTTGGACTCATCAGACCAAAGGACAGATTTCCACCGGTGTAATGTCCATTGCTCGTGTTTCTTTGCCCTAGAAAGTCTCTTTCTCTTACTGGTGTCCTTTTGTAGTGGTTTCTTTGCAGCAATTTGACCATGAAGGCCTGATTCACACAGTCTCCTCTGAACAGTTGATGTCGAGATGTGTCTGTTACTTGAACGCGGTGAAACATTTATTTGGGCTGCAATTTCTGAGGCTGGTAATTCTAATGAACTTATCCTCTGCAGCAGAGGTAACTCTGGGTCTTCCTTTCCTGTGGTGGTCCTCATGAGAGCCAGTTTCATCATAGCGCTTGATGGTTTTTGTGACTGCACTTGAAGAAACTTTCAAAGTTCTTGAAATGATCAGATTGACTGACCTTKAAGTCTTAAAGTAATGATGGAATGTCTCTTTCTCTTTSATTAGTTGAGCTGTTCTTGCCATAATATGGACTTGATCTTTTACCAAATAGGGCTATACCACCCCTGCCTTGTCACAACACAACTGATAGGCTCAAACGACATAAAAAGGAAAGAAATTCCACAAATTAACTTTTAACAAGGTACACCTGTTAATTTAAATGATTTCCAGGTGACTACCTCATGAAGCTGGTTGAGAGAATGTCAAGAGTGTGCAAAGCTGTCKTCAAGGCAAAGGGTGGCTACTTTGAAGAATCTCAAATATTAAATATATTTTGATTTGTTTTAACACTTTTTTGGGGTTACTACATGATTCCATATGTGTTATTTCATAGTTTTGATGTCTTCACTATTGTTGTACAATGTAGAAAATAGTAAAAAACAATGAAGAGATACCCTTGAATGAGTAGGTATGTCCAAACTTTTGACTGGTACTGTAATTCTACAACCCTTCCCCGGCCATCACCACTTTGGCCTTGCATGGAGGGGACTAGGAAGCAGTGTTGGAAAGTAATAAACTACATGTGGTTCAACTACTAATTAAGATGAATGTAGCAGTAGCTTGGTGGTAGTGGAACTAAAATGTAAATCTTGGTAGTGTTTTGAGTAGTTCATTAAATTGTTACCGTGTAGTTAACTACTGGAACTACACAACTTTTTTTTTTAGCAGAAAGAAAATGAAATATGAGTGAAGTAGSCAAGAATTTACTTTATTTGTCTATTATTTGCCCAATTCTCACTTAAAACTGTTTTTCTGCTTAATAGGCCAAGTTACACATTTTGTTAACATCTGACTACAGAGTGATCTGTTCTTTTTTTTTTTTTTTTTTTGTTTTTTTTTTTATCACCTTTATTTAACCAGGTAGGCTAGTTGAGAACAAGTTCTCATTTGCAACTGCGACCTGGCCAAGATAAAGCATAGCAGTGTGAACAGACAACACAGAGTTACACATGGAGTAAACAATAAACAAGTCAATAACATGGTAGAAAAAAAGAATCTATATACAATGTGTGCAAAAGGCATGAGGATGGACAATAAATCAGAAATAATTACAATTAGTAGCGATTAAACATGGAGTGATAAATCATCACAGATGAACATGTGCAAGAAGAGATATTGGTGTGCAAAAGAGCAGAAAAGTAAATAAATAAAGCAGTATGGGGGTGAGGTAGGTAAATTGGGTGGGTAGTTTACAGATGGACTATGTACAGCTGCAGCGATCGGTTAGCTGCTCGGATAGCAGATTTTTAAAGTTGTTGAGGGGATAAAGTCTACAACTTCGAGAATTTTTGCAAATTCGTTCCAGTCGCAGGCAGCAGAGAACTGGAAGGAAAGCGTCCAAATGAGGTTTTAGCTTTAGGGATGATCAGTGAGATACACCTGCTGGAGCGCGTGTTCGGGGTGGGTGTAGCCATCGTGACCAGTGAACTGAGATAAGGCGCGGCACTTTACCTAGCATAGCCTTGTAGATGACCTGGAGCCAGTGGTCTGACGACGAACATGTAGCGAGGGCCAGCCGACTAGGGCATACAGGTCGCAGTGGTGGGTCGTATAAGGTGCTTTTATAAACGAATGGCACTGTGATAAACTGCATCCAGTTTGCTGAGTAGAGTGTTGGAAGCTATTTTGTAGATGACATCGCCGAAGTCGAGGATCGGTAGGATAGTCAGTTTTACTAGGGTAAGTTTGGCGGCGTGAGTGAAGAAGAGCTTTGTTGCGGAATAGAAAGCCGATTCTTGATTTGATTTTGGATTGGAGATGTTTGATAGTAGTCTGGAAGGAGAGTTTGCAGTCTAGCCAGACACCTAGTACTAGGTGTCTGGCCTACTACTTGCCACCTCTACACCTACTGGCCACTTACTTCACTTGCAATTTGTAGTCTCTGACATTTCAGATGTTTATATTTTTCACAGAAGTAGTTGGTGTAGTGAACTACTGTTCAAAGTAACTTTAGTTCTGTTTCTCTTAGTGTAGCTGAACTTCTTCCAGTGTGAAGTAATTGGTAGCTTGGTAAACTAGATTTTAAGACTGGTAGGAAGTCATACAAACACTGAGGAAGACAAGAACAAACCTTTGTGTATTGTGCTGTAGTGATTGTTTCACCCCGAAAATCCCTCATTGTCTGTGTAGAGGGGGAGAACAACATTGTCTTGTGTAAGAGGAGGAGCCGCATTGGCTTGTGTAGAGGAGGAGAACACCAATGTATATGGTTATAGAAAGAGGAGAACACACCATTGGCTCTACTTGTGTAGAGGGAGAGAACACACATTGGCCTTGTGTAGAGGAGGAGAAACACACCATTGGTCTTGTGTAGAGGGAAGAGAGAAGCAAACACCATTGGTCTTGTGTAGAGGGAGGAGAACAACCATTGGTTCTTTGTGTAGAGGGAGGAGAACAACATTTGGGCCTTGTGTAGAGGGAGGAGAACACAACATTGGTCTTGTGTAGAGGGAGGAGAACACACCATTGGTCTTGTGTAGAGGGAGGAGAACACACATTGGCCTTGTGTAGAGGAGGAGAACACGCCATTGGCCTTGTGTAGAGAGAGGAAACACACATTGGTCTTGTGTAGAGGGAGGAGAACACGCTCACTTCATTGTCATCTCTGAAGACCAACATCCTGTATTTATTTGATCACCATAGTTCTGGAGCAGCTACTCTTCCTGGGTTTTTATTATGGATCCCATTTGTTCCTGCCAAGGCAGCAGCTACTCTTCTGGGTTTATTAGTAGATCCCATTAGTTCCTGCCAAGGCAGCAGCTACTCTTCCTGGGGTTTATTATGGATCCCCATTAGTTCCTGCCAAGACAGCGCTACTCTTCCTGGGTTTATTATGGATCCCCATTAGTTCCTGCCAAGGCAGCAGCTACCTCTTCCTGGGGTTTATTATGGATCCCCATTAGTTCCTGCCAAGGCAGCAGCTACTCTTCCTGGGTTCCAGCAAAATGAAGGCAGTTATTACCAATTTTAAAAAACATCACAATACATTACAGATTTCAAACACACTGGTGTGCCCTCAAGGCCCTACTCTCACCACTACCACATATCTACAGTATAAATC
>NC_036848.1:345384-365888 GCF_002910315.2 Salvelinus sp. IW2-2015
TATGATTCAGATTGACTGACCTTCAAGTCTTAAAGTAATGATGGAATGTCTCTTTCTTTTGATTAGTTGAGCTGTTCTTGCCATAATATGGACTTGATCTTTTACCAAATAGGGCTATACCACCCCTGCCTTGTCACAACACAACTGATAGGCTCAAACGACATAAAAAGGAAGAAATTCCACAAATTAACTTTTAACAAGGTACACCTGTTAATTTTAAATGATTTCCCAGGTGACTACCTCATGAAAGCTGGTTGAGAGAATGTCAAGAGTGTGCAAAGCTGTCTCAAGGCAAAGGGTGGCTACTTTGAAGATCTCAAATATTAAATATATTTTGATTTGTTTTAACACTTTTTTGGGTTACTACATGATTCCATATGTGTTATTTCATAGTTTTGATGTCTTCACTATTGTTGTACAATGTAGAAAATAGTAAAAAACAATGAAGAGATACCCTTGAATGAGTAGGTATGTCCAAACTTTTGACTGGTACTGTAATTCTACAACCCTTCCCCGGCCATCACCACTTTGGCCTTGCATGGAGGGGACTAGGAAGCAGTGTTGGAAGTAATAAACTACATGTGGTTCAACTACTAATTAAGATGAATGTAGCAGTAGCTTGGTGGTAGTGGAACTAAAATGTAAATCTTGGTAGTGTTTTGAGTAGTTCATTAAATTGTTACCGTGTAGTTAACTACTGGAACTACACAACTTTTTTTTTTAGCAGAAAGAAAATGAAATATGAGTGAAGTAGCCAAGAATTTACTTTATTTGTCTTATTATTTGCCCAATTCTCACTTAAAACTGTTTTTCTGCTTAATAGGCCAAGTTACACACTTTTGTTAACATCTGACTACAGAGTGATCTGTTCTTTTTTTTTTTTTTTTTTTTTTCACCTTTATTTAACCAGGTAGGCTAGTTGAGAACAAGTTCTCATTTGCAACTGCGACCTGGCCAAGATAAAGCATAGCAGTGTGAACAGACAACACAGAGTTACACATGGAGTAAAACAATAAACAAGTCAATAACATGGTAGAAAAAAAGAGAATCTATATACAATGTGTGCAAAAGGCATGAGGTAGGCAATAAATCGAAAATAATTACAATTTAGCAGATTAACACTGGAGTGATAAATCATCAAGATGAACATGTGCAAGAAGAGATACTGGTGTGCAAAAGAGCAGAAAAGTAAATAAATAAAAGCAGTATGGGGGGTGAGGTAGGTAAATTGGGTGGGTAGTTTACAGATGGACTATGTACAGCTGCAGCGATCGGTTAGCTGCTCGGATAGCAGATTTTTAAAGTTGTTGAGGGAGTAAAAGTCTCCAACTTCAGAGATTTTTGCAATTCGTTCAGTCGCAGGCAGCAGAGAACTGGAAGGAAAGGCGTCCAAATGAGGTTTTAGCTTTAGGGATGATCAGTGAGATACACCTGCTGGAGCGCGTGTTGCGGGTGGGTGTAGCCATCGTGACCAGTGAACTGAGATAAGCCGGCACTTTACCTAGCATAGCCTTGTAGATGACCTGGAGCCAGTGGGTCTGACGACGAACATGTAGCGAGGGCCAGCCGACTAGGGCATACAGGTCGCAGTGGTGGGTCGTATAAGGTGCTTTAGTAACAAAACGAATGGCACTGTGATAAACTGCATCCAGTTTGCTGAGTAGAGTGTTGGAAGCTATTTTGTAGATGACATCGCCGAAGTCGAGGATCGGTAGGATAGTCAGTTTTACTAGGGTAAGTTTTGGCGGCGTGAGTGAAGGAGGCTTTGTTGCGGAATAGAAAGCCGATTCTTGATTTGATTTTGGATTGGAGATGTTTGATATGAGTCTGGAAGGAGAGTTTGCAGTCTAGCCAGAACACCTAGGTACTAGGGGTGTCTGGCCTACTACTTGCCACCTACACCTACTGGCCACCTACTTCACTTGCAATTTGTAGTCTCTGACATTTCAGATGTTTATATTTTTCACGAAGTAGTTTGGATGTAGTGAACTACTGTTTCAAAGTAACTTTAGTTCTGTTTCTTTAGTGTAGCTGAACTTCTTCCAGTGTGAAGTAATTGGTAGCTTGGTAAACTAGATTTTAAGACTGGTAGAAAGTCATACAAACACTGAGGAAGACAAGACAAAAACCTTTGTGTATTGTGCTGTAGGAGTTTCACCCCCGAAAATCCCTCATTGGTCTTTGTGTAGAAGGGAGGAGAACACACCATTGGTCTTGTGTAGAGGGAGGAGAACACGCCATTGGCCTTGTGTAGAGGGAGGAGACACCACATTGGTCTTGTGTAGAGGGAGGAGACACGCCATTGGCCTTTAGTGTAGAGGGAGGAGAACACACCATTGGTCTTGTGTAGAGGGAGGAGACACACCATTGGTCTTGTGTAGAGGGAGGAACAACACCATTGGTCTTGTGTAGAGGGAGGAGAACACACCATTGGTCTTGTGTAGAGGGAGGAGACACACCATTGGCCTTGTGTAGAGGGAGAAGAACACGCCATTGGCCTTGTGTAGAGGGGAGGAGAACACGCTCACTTCATTGCTCATCTCTGAAGACCAACATCCTGTATTTATTATGGATCCCCATTAGTTCCTGAGAGCGCTACTCTTCCTGGGTTTATTATGGATCCCATTTGTTCCTGCCAAGGCAGCAGCTACTCTTCTGGGTTTATTAGGTCCCCATTAGTTCTGCCATGGCAGCAGCTACTCTTCCTGGGGTTTATTATGGATCCCCATTAGTTCCTGCCAGGCAGCAGCTACTCTTCCTGGGGTTTATTATGGATCCCATTAGTTCCTGCCAAGGCAGCAGCTACCTCTTCTGGGGTTTATTATGGATCCCCATTAGTTCCTGCAAGGCAGCAGCTACTCTTCCTGGGGTTTATTATGGATCCCCATTAGTTCCTGCCATGGCCAGCACTACTCTTCTGGGGTTTATTATGGATCCCCATAGTTCCTGCCAAGCAGCAGCTACTTTCTGGGGTTTATTAGGATCCCCATTAGTTCCTGCCAAGGCAGCAGCTACTTCTTCCTGGGGTTTATTATGGATCCCCATTAGTTCCTGCCAAGCAGCAGCTCCTCTTCCTGGGTTTATAATGGATCCCATTAGTTCCGCCATGGCAAGCAGAATACTCTTCCTGGGGTTCATTATGGATCCCCATTAGTTCCTGTACAGCAGCAGCTAATCTTCCTGGGTTCATTATGGACCCCATAGTTCCTGCATTGGCACAGCTATCTCCTGGGTTTATTATGATCCCATTAGGTCCTGCCGAGCAGCGCTCCTCTTCTGGGTTATATGGATCCCATTAGTTCCTGCCAAGGCAGCAGCTACTCTTCCTGGGTTTATTATGGATCCCCATTAGTTCCTGCCAAGACAGCAGCTACTCTTCCTGGGTTCCAGCACAAATGAAGGCAGTTTTATACAATTTTAAAAAACATTACAATACACTTCACAACACACTGTGTGCCTCAAGCCCCTACTACACCACTACCACATATCTACAGTACTAAATCCATGTGTACATGTGTGTATGTATACATGTGCCTATGTGTGTGTCTCTTCACAGTCCCCGCTGTTCCATAAGGTGTATTTTTATCTCTTTTTTTTTACAACTTACAACTTGCATCAGTTACTTGATGTGGAATAGAGTTCTATGTAGTACTGTGGTGCTCCCCACAGTCTGTTGTGGACTTGGGGACTGTAAAGAGACCTCTTGTGGCATGTCTTGTGGGTGTGCATGGGTGTCCTAGCTGTGCGCCAGCAGCTCAAACAGACAGCTTGGTTCAGTCAACACATCTCTTCCTCTGTTATAACTTGCATTCAGACCAAAGCAGAAGTTGTAGTCTTGGTGTTACGTTGGTATGTACACATCCTTGTTGTTGTTGTTGGTAGTTTTAATGTGGTACAGTAGTTTCATCAGGTGAAATTGATAGATGCATCTACTGTATGTTAATAATGCTGTCAGGGTTGCCCACTTCAGTTCTGAAACAGACGGCATTTTGCCGTTCCATCCCGGGCCAGGTATTCATCAGAATGCCTTCTGCAGTGGGACGTGAGATGGGAGCGACAATATCCTCTCACCCATCTCCCGCCCTCCCTCAGTTCACACGTTATCAGTCCTCTTCATATGCTTCCTGCCTCTCTGCGCTCAGCACCAGACCTGGGTTCAAGTACWATTTTRTTTTTTTTAATAATTTGAAATACTTCATCTGTGCTTTATTGAGATTGACTGGCTAAATGGACCAGGAAAACAGTCCCAAAACTGTAAACTCTGTCCATCTGGTTCTCGAAGCAGGCTAGAGAAAATGCTCGACGTAGTTAAAAGATTTCAAATAGTATTTGAACCCAGGTCTGCTCTCAGCACACAACCGGAGTCCTGTGTTTCTCTGTGTGTATCAGTGGGCTGGAGGCAAAGGTTAACCTACAGAGTGGAGACKGAGGAAGAGAAGGATGTGACTCAGCAGCTCTCCTCCCATTCCCCTGCTGCCTTCCTACAGGCTGAGGACTAGTTCTCATTCCTTACTGTTCAAGGGTTAGATAGTACCCTTTTTCACACTATTGTGTCAACCCAAACCTGACTGTGTGCATAACATGGCCAGCCGAGTACAGCTCTGCTCGTGCACGGCTTGGCTCAGTAGAGTGTAAAATGATACGAGTATGGCTGCCATCGGACTGRACTCTACTTGTTAAAATAGAACGTACACTTTAGTTGAAAGAGTTCCTACAGCCAACTGTAGCTCTGTAGGAAGACGTTACATTCTGATCTGGTGCCCATAACTAATTGAATAAGGATCTGTCTTAATCTGTCCAAGGCCTCATTAAAATAAAATTGTCTGTCCTAAACTGTGTGTGACGTGTTGTGCTGTGTGCCTCCCCCTCACGAGGCTGGCAAACTTCCCCAGTCAGCCTTGAGATTCTCTTTTAGTTCTGACTGGGTTCTCAAGCTGAGTCACCCACAGGGACACCCACTTCAAACCTGGGTTCAAATACTATTTTAAATCATCGCAAATACTTTATCTGTGCTTGATTGAGCATGTTTAGCGTAATAAACCAATAGAATAGTCCCATAACTGCAAACCCTGCCCATCTGGCACTCGAGGCAGGCTAGAGCAAACGGTCAAGGTATWTGAAGGATTTCAAATAGTATTTGAAACCAGGTCTAACACACACACCAGCCAGGGAAAAGTAGACATTAAAACTTAACGCATTCCAAGCTTTTTCAGGAAGTGTTTCTATCGAGGCTTTCATAGAGCCGTGCCCCCAACCCTGACATACCTCTCCCTAGCTGCAGGCTGTTGTATCCCTGGAGACTCTTTATTTCTCCATTCATTTGTACAACTTATTATTGAATTCATGTTGAATAAGTACACACTTAAAATGGTGCCTTGTCGTCAATTAAATGGTACACACCTTCAATAGAATTCAGAATTCATCAAATAATTGCAGTTTTCACATTTGTTACCTCATTCGATTTTCTCTCATGTCTCTGTGTTCTGTCTATTACCCTCTTGCATGCTTCTCCCTTCACTGGTCTGATGGTGTCGTATCCCCCTGCTTCTCCCTTCACTGGTCTGATGGTGTCGTATCCCCCTGCTTCTCCCTTCACTGGTTATGTTGGCGTATCCCCCTGCTTCTCCCTTCACTGGTCTGATGGTGTCGGTATCCCCTGCTTCTCCCTTCACTGGTTCTGATGGTGTCCGTATCCCGGCCATGCTTCTCCCTTCACTGGTCTGATGGTGTTCGTATAGTTCACCTGCTGTCTCCCTTCACTTGGTTCGATGGTGTCGTATCCCCCTGCTTCTCCCTTCACTGGCCTGATGGTGTCGTATCCCCCTGCTTCTCCCTTCACTGGGTCTGATGGTGTCGTATCCCTGCTTCTTCCTTCACTGTCTCTGATGCGTCGTATCCCCTGCTTCTCCCTTCACTGGTCTGATGGTGTCGTATTCCCCCTGGCTTCTCCGCTTCACTGTCTGATGGTGTTGTATCCCCCTGCTTCTCCCCCCATTTGCGCCCCGCCCTCCACTGGTCTGGATTGTCGTATTCCCCCTGCTCTCCCTCACTGGTCTGATTGGTTGTCGTATCCCCCGCTCTTCCTTCACTGTCTGATGGTGTTTTCCTGCTTCTCCCTTCACTTGTGTGATGGTGTCGTAATCCCCTGCTTCTTCCCTTTCCTTGGTCTTGATGGTGTCGTATCCCCCTGCTTCTGCCATTCAGTGTGCTGATGGTGTCGATCCCTGTTCTCCTCACTGTCGAAGGGTCGATATCCCCCTGCTTTCTCCATTCACTGGTCTGGATTGGGCGTCGTATCCCCTGCTTCTCCCTTCACTGGTCTGATGGCGTCGTATCCCCCTGGCTTCTCCTTCACTGGGTCTGATGGCGTCGTATCCCCCTGCTTCTCCTTCACTGGTCTTGTGCGTCGTATCCGCCTGTTTTCCCTTCACTGTCTGATGGCGTCGTACCCCTGCTTCCCTTCACTGGTCTGATGCGTCGATTCCCTGCTTTCTCCCTTCATGGTCTGCATGTGCTGTCTGTTCCCCCTGCTTCTCCCTTCACTGGTCTGATGTGTCGGTATCCCCCTGCTTCTCCCTTCACTCGGTCTGATGGTGTCGTATCCCCTGCTTCTTCCTTTCACTGGTCTGATGGTGTCGTTCTGCTTCCCACGCTGGATGTGTGTATCCCCCTCTTCTCCCTTCACTGGTCTGATGGTGTCGTATCCCCTGCTTCTCCATTCACTTGGTCTGATGGTGTCGTATCCCCTGCTTCTCCCTTCACTGGTCTGGATGTGTCGTATCCCCTGCTTCTCCCTTCACTGGTCTGATGCGTCGGATCCCTGCTTCCCCTTCACTGGTCTGATGGGTCGTATCCCCCTGCTTCTCCCTTCACTGGTCTGATGGTCGTCGATCCCCCTGCTTCTCCCTTCACTGGTCTGATGGTGTCGATATCCCCCTGCTTCTCCCTTCACTGGTCTGATGGTGCGGTTATCCCTCGTTCTCCCTTTCACTGGTCTGAGTGTGTCGTATCCCCCTGCTTCTCTCCCTTCACTGTCTGATGGGTGTCGTATCCCCTGCTTCTCCTTCACTTGTCTGATGGGTTCGTTATCCCCTGCTTCTCCCTTCACTGGTCTGATGGTGTCGTATCCCCTGCTTCTCCCTTCACTGGTCTGATGGTGTCGTATCCCCCTGCTTCTCCCGTTCACTGGTCTGATTGCGGTCGTTATCCCCCTGCTTCTCCTTCACTGGTCTGATGGGTCGTACTCCCTGCTCTCCCTTCACTGGTCTGATGTGGTCGTATCCCCCTGCTTCTCCATTCACTGTGCTGATGGCGTCGTGATCCCCCTGCTTCTCCCTTCACTGGTCTGATGGTGTCGTATCCCCCTGCTTCTCCCTTCACTGCGTCTGATGCGTCGTATCCCCTGCTTCTCCCTTCACTGTCTGATGGGTCGTATCCCCCTGCTTCTCCCTTCACTGGTCTGATGTGTCGTATCCCCCTGCTTCTCCTTCACTGTCTGATGTGTGTCCCCGCTCTGCCCTCACTGGCGTCTGATGGTTCGTATCCCCTGCTTCTCCCTTCACTGGTCTGATGGTGTCGTATCCCCCTGCTTTCCTTCACTGGTCTGATGGTGTCGCGTTCCCCTGCTTCTCCCTTCACTGTCTGATGGTTCGTATCCCCCTGGCTTCTCCCTTCACTGGTCTGATGGTGTCGTATCCCCCTGCTTCTCCTCACTGGTCTGATGGTGTCGTATCCCCCTGCTTCTTCCCTTCACTGGTCTGATTGGCGTCGTATCCCCTGCTTCTCCCTTCACTGGTCTGATGGTCGTATCCCCCTGCTTCTCCCTTCACTGGGTCTGATGTGCGTCTTATCCCCTGCTTCTCCTTCACTGGTCTGAGATGTCGTCGTATCCCCGTGCTTTCTCCCTTCACTGGGTCTGATGGGGCGTCGTATCCCCCTGCTTCTCCCTT
This sequence comes from Salvelinus sp. IW2-2015, assembly GCF_002910315.2. Classification (NCBI taxonomy): domain Eukaryota; kingdom Metazoa; phylum Chordata; class Actinopteri; order Salmoniformes; family Salmonidae; genus Salvelinus; species Salvelinus sp. IW2-2015. The sequence continues at coordinate 353,334 of NC_036848.1, forward strand.
CACTGGTCTGATGGCGTGTATCCCCCTGCTTCTTCCTTCACTGGTCTGATGGTCGTATCCCTCTGCTTCTCCCTTCACTGGTCTGAGTTGGGTGTCATCCCCTGCCTTCTCCCTTCACTGGAGTCTGATGGCGTCGTATCCCCCTGCTTCTTCCTTCACTGTCTGGATGTGTCGTATCCCCCTGCTTCTCCCTTCACGCCTGCTTTCTCTCCTCAGACCTCATAACTTTTTACAGCCCGTCTTAAACTGAAACAATCAAGGCATTTGTGTGTTCAATGACATCAGACTTTGTTCTGTGAAATCTGTGATTTTTAATGGGCTGGCTGAAGATGGCTGGTGACCTGCTGTGGAAAGGTCATGGTGATCCATTTCAGTTGGTCTGCCATTTAAATCCGAGAGTAGAAACAGCTCTGTTTCATGATGAGTGTTTTTATTAAACCATTTCTAGCCAGCTATTAGTGGGGGGGGGGGGGTTCTGCTTACCAAGTGGTCATACATGTAGTTCAATGAACCAAATGGTGATCAATGTAGCACATACAGGCTGGCATGTATAGTATTATTTATTATATATATATATATATATATACACACACTGCTGGATGTTTACATGCTATTAATAGCAGTTCAGTTATATGTTTACTGTGTTACTCTGCATGTTACATGTTCAGTATTGTTAGGTTATGAACAAACTGAGTAAAAACTCAAACGGAGAACTAGAAAAAGCTCAAACCAAGTTTATTCACCCACTGGTTCATACAGCTGCAAAGACAAAAGACATGATGACACAAGCGCATGTATTTATACCCTCTACTGGGCGGAGTCAACTCCTTTACACATCTAGACAACCAATACATCTCTGTTGCTAGGTAGGAATTGAGTTGGTTCCTCGCGCCTGGTGTAGTCACAGCCCTGCCTGTTACTGTAACCGTTGTGGACTGTATGTGTGGGAGAGTACTACAGTAGGAGAGACATTGTGGTGGGCCTCTCTGGCCCCCCTCCCCAGAGGTTTCTTCTCACTTCATCTGTTGATTTGACCTCGAGACGCACTCCTCCCCAGTTCTGCAGCTGTCCTGCCGTATCAGAGACTAACAATTTCCTTTCACCTCTCTCCTCAGAAACATGGAGCAGAATATGAAGCTTCTGCTCACTGTAATTTTCCATATTCCTAGTTCCCATCTACCCTTCATTGACCCCAACACGTACATTCCTTTTACATGTAAAGTAATTAATGACTTCAGAACAATGGACCAGATGGAACAGTAACTCAACATGAATTATATTATCATCTAGTTCTTAATAATGTGTTAATTTCAGATGGAGTGGAGTCTCCCTGTGTAGGTCCATGATGGCCGTCGTCTTGCCCACAGCAGCTGAAGGCCCCCTCCAAGCCCATGTATGTACGTTGTTATGGCAACAGTAGATGGAAACACAGACGTTGAGACCCTGTTGGCTGCGATCCACCTGGAGCGATACCTGAAGACCTTCCGCCAGTCTGGCTTCCTCTTGGCCAGGGACATCAGCCACCTAGACAATGGAGCTCTTATCCAGCTGGGTGTAACTGCCACCGGGCACAGGAAGAGAATTCTGAGACTGGTCCAGCACATTCAGAGGGCTACCAATCCGAATCAGTCGACATCAGAGCCCTTGGAGCCCTTATTGGACCGTTGTCAGTCTGAGTCTGACATTAATTCCACACCCATCCAATCAGGAGGGCCGAGGTCTGACCAAGGGGGCGGTTCAGGGGCCATTCCGTTTGAAGCATTCCGGAATAGTTCTGTTCCTAACATTCCATCCATGTTGATGAACTCCGGGTCAGAACAACAGCAGCAGTACAATGGGAATGTTGTCATAAAACCGGTTCCAAAACCTAGAACGGTGTTTTACAGACACAAAACAGAACCCGCCCGGTTTCTATCCTGTCCCATACCACCGACACCACCAGATCCTCATGTTCTAACCCTAACCAGGAAACCATCTCAGGAATCTCTCTGTTTTACCATATTGGAAGGTTTGGCTTCAGGTGAATTTAACACTGACACAGTGATGGTGGGGCCTACCCCTAACCCTACCCATAACCCTATCCCTAACCCTGCCCCTAACCCTACCCCTACCCTGAGACACAGCCTAAGCCTGAGAGAGAGGAGGCTGAGTAACTCCTCAGACTCTGGAGGTCCCCAGCCCCCTGTTCCCCCTCGGCTGAACCGAGGTACCCCTCCAGCCATGTTTAGGGGACCTACATCCACACCACCGTCATCTGGTAGAAGGACTGAACAAAACCAGGACCAGTGCACGACAACCCCACCTCCCTCATCCTCCTATGATAACACTGGATTCCCCTCTCTGGCCACTTCCCCTCCTGGCTCCCCGATGGAGATGGTCTCCAATGAGATCTACTGTGGCACTTCACCTGGCACGGCAGCTAGTAGTGGAAGGATTCCCTGCAACGCTCCTCAAACACCACCACGGCCAGAGATCCACACCACTCCTGAAAGAATTAGGTAGGTCAACGTCTGACTTTAATATCATATACCTATATGGTAGAAATATAGTTCTATGTCGAAAGAGAGTATTGTTTTGTGTATCTAATGTTTTGTTTTGTGTGTCTGCAGCACTTTAAGTAACAACTCTTGTGAATCGTCCCACGGCGGTAAGTGCACCCATCACTTTCTGAAAGTAACCTTACAGATGGTTTAGTTAGACCTTATAACTGTGTACCCTTTAGCCCTATAAATGACCCTTGACCTGTTTTTAAATCAAGGTCATTCAAGAAATTGTTAACACTTCGCATCGCTGTCACGATCGTCTTGCGGTGAGAGATTGGACCAAGGCGCAGCGTGTGAAAAATACATCTTCTTTTATTAGAGAGAAAAGAGAGAAAAACATGAAACGAACACTATACACAAACTAACAAAATAACAAACAGACGACCGTGAAGCTATATAGAAAAATAGTGCTGACACAAACACTACACATAGACAATTACCCACAAATGCATGATGCCCATGGCTGCCTTAAATATGGCTCCCAATCAGAGACAAATGAAAGACATCTGTCTCTGATTGAGAACCACTCAGGCAACCATAGACATACCTAGAAACATACACTCAACCATAGACATACCTAGAAACATTCACTCAACACAAACCCATACACTAAACCCAACACCCTCTTTACCATATAACCACCCAAAACACAAACATTCCCCATGTCACACCCTGACCTAACTAAAATAATAAAGAAAACAAAGAATAGTAAGGCCAGGGCGTGACAATCGCTCAAACTTTACTTTTCGCTTACACTATAGAATCCAGTTAAAATTCTTTACAGCAGGTTGAAAAAGAGTATGGTGGTCTCCAATAGAGGTGCAGATATAACTGTCAAGGCGTCCCGGTAAAAGGACGGAAATGARCAGTAGGAGACAGGGATACAAGTCACACTTTTATGGCCACACACAAAAGACTGGCACACACACACACACACTGCAAACAGGAAGTGGACTAGGTGGAAGTGTTTTAGTGGTTTTGTTGGTCAGTGGTGTCCTAACTCTAGGGTGTGTTGGGAGAGTCCAGGGCTGCAGGACAAATGGTCCATGGGTTGTGACCCAGCTGTTGATGTGCCTGACAGAGGTTTATGCTCCTCACTCTGCCACTGCTTGCTGAAAACTGAGCACTAGGCTGAACTGTGCTTCTATACTTGTTCCGGTCCCATCTGCCTATTGGACAGATGCCCTGAGGAGATGCAGGTGGGCGTGGTGAATGGGCGGTCAAATGTCCCAATCAGAGGTCACTGTGTGTAGCATGTAATTGTAGCGCTCCAGAGGTGTAAACAGAGGAGCCTGTAAATAATTGGGACCAATCCCCCGCCTCTGCAGGGTCAGGGGGTCAGGCAGAGTTGGGGGGCAGGTAGGCTACTTGTTTCCATAGTTACAGAGGGGTGTGAGTTAGTGTTCAGGAGAGGGACTGTACTGGTTTTCTACACAACACTGTTTTCTATACTATAAGCATGTATGAACTTTTTTTTATTTTATAGTATCTTATAACAAAGCTTATAATATGCCATGTCATTTCTTCCTCCACCGCAGTCCCCATGGAGGACCCAGAGGAGGAGATCAGTCCCTACTGTGAAACGGTCTTCCAGATCAGACGACCACTGCAGCACTCTGAGGTGAGACTGGGACTCTTGAGTATGCGTACCAAATGGCACCCTATTCCCTATGTAGTGCACTACTTTAGACCAGAACCCTATAGGCATTCCAGGAAACATCAAATGGTGTCTGAAATGGCACTATGGGCCCTAGTAGTGCACCATATAGAGAATAGGGGGCCATTTGGGACCTGGGTCTGTTATCAGGTTACAAGAACCCATCAGAGTTATATTGTGTTTGTGGTCACTTTGGCTCTCCTGACATTGATGAATGTGTTATCCATGTTGTGTTCTCAAAGGCGGAAAGGACCAACAGTGAAGGAAAGGCAGGAATGACAAGAGCAGAGGAAGAGAAACACGGAGAGGATCATGGGTAAGATTATTGTGTCTAGAGGAGTGGATAATGCTACTGGCTTGCCAATTCAACATCTTCTCACACAACTCTGACTAGAGAGAATATGATCTGCTGTGGATTTAAAATGTTATTTGCGCTCCATCTTTTCAATCCAATGTTGGTACCTGCTGCCGTATTCTCACACTAGAGAAACCTAAAGCGGCTGGAGTCAAGGTTATTACAAATACATCAATCAGTTACAGAGACTGTTTTTACACTGCAGGACACCCAAACTCTCCTGGGCCAAACGTCTGTCCCACGCCCTCCACAGTGAGTCCCAGGGCTACAGCACAGTAGGAGAAGCAGCACCACCCCCTCGCTGCCTCTCTTTACCCCCCAACCTGTACCCCTCGGAGCCGGATGAGGACCAGACGATATCCCCCTACGCCAGCTACACCTCTCTCTCTGAGCAGACTGAACCCATCATCTGTGGCTGGCTGGATAAGCTATCACCACAAGGGTATGCCTGGTCCTGGTCCTCCTTGCCTCCCTCCGTCTTCTCCTCCCTTCTGAGGAACTGTCTCTGCCTCGTGCCTGTCCTCTCAAACCGGTGTGTCTCTCGCTTCTCCTTCCCCACTGTGTTTATCCAATCTTCTTGTGTTTCTTGCTAAATGCAAAAAAGTTCATGTGCCTTCGGAAAGTATTCACAACTGATGTTTCTCTTAATAAATTTAAATCATCACTGAGCACATTTCTGGTCTGCTGAGCACAAACTTGAACGTTGTGAAAATTCTGTGCAACTTCCTGCGCACGTTTACTGTGAACACTGAGGCTGTACCCACTTTAAGTTACAGTTTTAACAGTGGTCAAGTAGGCTACTGTGTCCATTTGATTATAATGTAGACCTACCAGAGTGGCCTACCATCAAAAACAAGGGAGAAAAATGCATCCCATAACATTTTAACATGGAAATAGCTGTTCTATCATTTAGACCACAGTAGCAGCCAATGTGTGGTTTTCAATTTCCTACATTCCATGAGACTTTTGAAATCAACATGCAGGGCTTGACATTAACCTGTTTATCCACTTGTCCTTCAGACAAGGAGGTGACTGAACATGTATAGTCTTAACTAATGGGGATAACTCTAGAAAGTTGAAGGAAGTTTAATGTCGTGTTTCTCTCTGCAAGGCTGATATTTCTTCAGTCCCAGTTTAGAGGGAAAGTTGCTCACACGCCTTTACATTTCTCCACATTTTGTTGTTGTTACAGTCTGAATTTTAAAATGTATTTAAATTGAGATTTTGTGTCACTGGCCTACACACAATACCTCATCGTGTCAAAGTGGAATTATGTTTTTAGAAATGTTTACTAGTTCATTAAAAATGAAAAGCTGAAATGTCTTGAGCCAATTAGTATTCAACCCCTTTGTTATATCAAGCCAAAATAAGTTCAGGATTAAAAATGTGCTTAACAAGTCACATAATAAGTTGCATGGACTCACTCTGTGTACTATAATAGTGTTTAACATGATTTTTGAATGACTACCTCATCTCTGTACCCCACACATACAATTATCTGTAAGGTCCCTCAGTTGAGCGATGAATTTCAAACACAAATTCAACCAAAAAGACCAGGGAGGTTTTCCACTGCCTCGCTAAGAAGGGCACCTATTAGTAAAATGGCTCAAAATAAAAAACATATCCCTTTTGAGCATGGTGAAGTTAATTACACTTTGGATGATGTATCAATACACCCAGTCACTACAAAGATACAGGCGTCCTTCCTAACTCAGTTGCCGGAGAGGAAGGAAACTGCTCAAGGGATTTCACCATGAGGCCAATGGTGACATTTACAGAGTTTAATGGCTGTGATAGGAGAAAACTGAGGATGGATCAACAACATTGTAGTTACTCCACAATACTAACATAATTGACCGAGTGAAAGGAAGGAATCCTTTAAAGAATAAAAATATTCCAAAACATGCATCCTGTTTGCAATAAGGCACTTAAGTAAAAATGTGTTAAAAATTTWAAAAAAAACTTTGTCCTGAATACAAAGCGTTATGTTTGGGGCAAATCCTACACCAACAACACATCACTGAGTACCAATCTTCATATTTTCAAGCATAGTGGTGGCTGCATTACGTTATGGGTATGCTTGTAAGGACTAGGGAGTTTTTCAGGATGAATAAAGAAACAGAATAGAGCTAAGCACAGGCAAAATCCTAGAGCCAAACCTGGTTGTCTGCTTTCCAACAGACACTGGGAGACAAATTCACCTTTCAGCAGGACAATAACCTAAAACACAAGGCCAAATATACACTGGCGTTGTTTACCAAGACAACATTGAATGTTCCTGAGTGGCCTAGTTACAATTTTGACTTAAATCGTCTTGAAAATCTATGGCAAGACTTAAATGTCTGTCTAGCAATGATCAACAACCAGCTTGAAGAATTTAAAAAAGAATAGTGTGCAAATATTGTACAACCCAGGTGTGCAAAGATCTTACATGCCAACCACACAGCTCACGTTAAGTGCGCGAGCGTTGCACAATACATTTACACATACATGTTATTAAATCATTGCATCCACACTGCTCGCCTGCGTCAACGAGCGTCTGCATAGCCAGGTGCTAAAATAGAACTTGTTTCTATTTGTGATGCTTGACGCACTGCAAGTACCATTTCTCCAACATCCTCATTGGTTTTTAGGAGCATATACCCACGTGGGTGATTGAAAGATGAACTAAGGTACACTCTCCATTCCAGTTGGTGGTAGTAAAGCACCTTTAGTGTTGGTTGCCAACTGCCATATAAAGTCCGAAGAAGAAGAAGAAGCCTGAAGGAGGAGAGATTACTAGAAACTAACAAGGTTTACCTTTTTATCTGTGGATTAATTGTTGGAGTAGAGGACCTTGTGCATTTCAGGTAAAATAACAACCCAATGTTTATATCCCAGGACAAATTAGCTAGCAACAGCAAGCTAGCTAGCTAAATAGACATACAATGTTTAATGCTTTTCTACCTGTCCCCAAATTAATATAGTTGGTTCAGAGTTTGTTTTGATATTTCAACCTGCGTGTCCTGATCGCGTCTGGTGTGGGTGGACAAAATCAACATGCGCGCATGCCCTCGCATCGCGGTGTAGTCGCATGAAACACCAGAAAGATCACAGCTTTAATTAACGGAATCGCGATGGCATTGGTGCTTCTACAAAGTATTGACTCAGGGTGTGAACTACTTTTTCTGAGCACGTTCTGCTTTGTGTCTTTTTTCTCTTCCTTTTCCCATGTGCTTTCTGTTTGTGTTTCTTGTTAATGATAACGTTAATATCTCGAAACTGAGTTGCTTATTATTTTATATATACAGTTTGAAGTGAAGTTTACATACCTAGGTTGGAGTCATTAAAACTCGTTTTTCAACCATTTCCACAAATTTTGTTAAACTATAGTTTTTGGCAAGTGGTTAGGAATTTGTGCATGGACACAAGTCATTGTTTTTTTTTTTTTTCAAAATTGTTTTTACAGACGATTATTTATGTCTCAAATTCCAGTGGGGTCAGAAGTTTACAATCACGTAAGGTTGGGCTGGTTGCCTTTACAGTTCGGAACATTCCAGAAATGATGTCAAATGGGCTTTTAGAGTTCTGATAGGCTAATTGACATAATTTGGAGTCAATGGTGTACAGTGGGTTATTTCAGGCTACTCTAAGCACAGTGCGTCTTTTGGCTGAACATCATGGACAATCAAAAGAAATCAGCAGCCAGATCAGAAAAAAAATTGTCGACCTCGAGTTGGGTTCGCAATTCCAATGCTGAAGGTTACAAGTTATTGTAAACACCATGGAACGCATTACGTGTAACCAGCACGCAGTGTACAACCATCAGGGAAGGTAGACGCGTTCTGTTCCTAGAGTGAATGCTACCTTTTGGAGGAAAAGTGCATCAATCCAGAGACAACAGCAGAGGACGCTTGTGAAGATGCCGTAAACGGGTGGCAGGGCAGCTCTAGTGGTTAGATTGTCTTGGGTCAGTAAATCTGAGCTGACAAGGTACAAATTGTTGTTCTGTGCCCTGCCAAGGCAGTTTACCCCTGTTCCTAGGCTATTGAAAATAGAAATTTGTTCTTAATGACTTGCCTAGTTTAAATAAAGGTCAAACTACTGGAACGAGTCTATTCACATAACCTGAAGGCGCTCACTGAATATATTCATTTAATAAAGGGATGATACAGATTCACTCTGTTTACAGAGTATTGAGTAGGAGAGCTGCCAACATCAGCTCCGCACATTTTCATGGTTATAACCAGCCGAGTAAACTATGGTTTGCACACCAACTTCGTATTTGCAACATAATAGGTCATAGTGAACCCTCAATAAAAGGAAGAATTTATGCATGCTCCATGATAGTATAGGTCATTATTTCAGGAACAGGTGAATATATAGTCTTATTATGGTTCCCTCATGGAATACCACTTGGATATATACTCATACATTCAGCATAGGGTGATCATAACTTCATATATTCCAGGTCTAACTATGTGGCTCATTGTAACCCTCAATATTTCAGCAAGGGAAGTGATAACTCATGTGATTGTGTCGTCCATCATAGGTGAGTATATACTCTGTTGGGGATGTGTCCTTTATTCATAGGTCAATATGCGACGCGGCTGATTTGTCACTGCACACTACCGGCCTTCGGATGACTATAAGGTCCTCTATTCCAGTAAGCAGTCCGGCCCTAGGGTCGTAGTTGGCTACTATATTCGTACAGCCCCCATCTCAGACCTCCCGTCCGGCCGTTTTCCAGCCAGTATGGGTGTGGGTGACGTCAACTTAGCCGCGATCTGATTCCCCTAGGCCCTGGCCAGGCATCCGTTAACGTGTCCCAATCACATGGCTTCAGGGTTCTATTGGGCAGATGGCTCAATCTTCCCAGGCCCACGACCCTGAGGCGGGTGGATGCCCTATCTCATCCACACTTTGTGGGACTGCCCACTGCACCGCCTGTTTGCGCGCCAGCGGCAGCGCATCTGGGCTGGGATCAACCGTCAACACATCGTGTTCACCAGCCTCTGTCCGGCGGACTGGGTCACACTCACTTCATCGTCCACAATTCATATTGATTGGAGGGGGCTTGATCGCATGTGGCTCGGAAACCCCTCGCAAACCCGTTGCATCATCGTTCATAAACGATTACCAGGGGTGCCATATCTAATCTCTATGAGATTAGTTTTGTACAGGCATTCTAGTGGGGCTGAATATAACTCTCTTTCATTGCCCAACTTGGGACGGCTGCTGATGCCACGGGCATAATAACACAATCAGCATTTCACATCCATAATTTCTTTTCTTCTCAGTAACTATGTTCTGCCTTAACAATTCTTCGATGGAATTAGTCTCAAAGTATGTCTCCCTATCTCGAATAGAATAGGGTGAAACTGTTTACTAGGTAGCCCATTCTGTTCAGGCATTATGGCAAACTGAAGTTTCTTACGGGATGTTTTTGGTACGAGTGTATTAGGGTATTGACTCTTACCATTAATTCAAACTCTGTGTGTTGTGTGATATTATTAAGTATTTAGAGTGTGGTCTTTGTCATCTGCGATGGTACTGACAGTCCTGATATGACATATTTTTGTTATTTTGTTCATAGTCTAATGTGAACTGGATGTTTACTATTTCCCATACGACTTAATCGTCTAAAGTGTGATTTTGATGGCAATCCTGCTGGTAATCTGCTGGAAAGTTATGGAACGGGTAGGGCTTTTTTTTTAAACTCTGATCTGATGGCATTTTTCAGGTTTATAGTATCGTAGAACATTTGGATACTCACGCACTTTTTTTTATCCTGCATATTTGACCTTTTCTCATACAAACCTCTTTCTTTCAGGGCATACGGGACTCCATCAACTTTTTCCCATCCTATCCTCCTCTTATTTCAATAGGGGGGATTTATTTTATCTCTTCTCCTCATATTTTCCCAGGCCAAGTACCTTACACGGGCGGCGTGCTTCGCTCTGGTGGCATTAACTATATTTTGCAGGGCTCCAGCTGGCACCCGGCTCGAGGTCCCCCACCAATAACCTTGACGCCTCGTGTCACGTACACTATTTTATCAAGGTAACTGTGATATAGACTACATATTTTGAGATAGGGGATGATCCGTTTGTCTTCGGGCTGCTACCGACCTGTAGTCCACACCCCTCGGATATTTTCGTTTTCGCCCAATAGCTCTGTCCTCATCTCATCATGTACACCCATCGGTCGTGGTTTACTCCCCTTCTTTTTCGTCCTACCTGCTTGCCTTGGTCTTTATCTTTTTAGGCCCAATTCTTTTGAAGTCTACGCTCGCATTTCCGTTTTCTCTGGTCCCTTGGTTCCCTCGCCCTGAGGTCGCCCTTTACTCCGGGCTGGAGTTTGCCTCGCCCCGGCGGACCCCAGGTGCATTTAACTTCCACTTACTTTGTTTATTTGATGTCTTCCTCACTGGTATCTATCTTTTTCTCGTCCATACTTTGGGTCTTTTTGAATGTCCCTTTTTACCTTCTCCCACTATCTTGTACTCCCACCCCTGCACCACTTTCATCTTACGCTGTCGCCTCGATTCCGTGTAACCTAGCGTAGACCTCGTGGTGCCGTATCCTAACGGGGAAGGTGAAAGGAACGCTTGTGTTGGACCGGCGCCCGTTCGGTCCTGGCTAGCCCTACGTCAAAGCGAGTGGTTCTCTGGAGCTCTCAGGGACCAAAGTCAAAAGTTCTACGTGGGCATAACACAACCGAGCGGTGGCTTACAAGACTGAACAGTGTTTGGTGGGTTGGATTCCGCTGATAGAGGCCAGAGGAGCTACGTTAGAGACGGCAAGAATTAGCTTGACTCATATCCTCTACAAAACATTCAGTGTACGTTGTTTACTGTTAAGGTTAAACTTTATATACCTTCTAGTCGTAAATGTATTAGTTGGTCATCACATAACACTTCTGTTCATCATCACGTCACGTGCCTATCCCGTAGTGGTGCAATTTTCCAGACAATGATTAAATAAGCCTCTGGGTTCTACGTGCCTCAATATATTGCCCACTTCAGTGACCAGAGGCCGGCATAACAGGAGTCCGGCTGATTCGAAATTCAGGCTGGCATCACTTCCCCTGAGTCCCTGGGCGGCGCACGTAAATTGGCCACGGTCGTTCCGGAGTTTGCGCCGTATTTGTGGGAATAATAGAAAATTTATGTTCTTAACTGACTATGCTTCTAAGTTAAACTAAGTTCTACCTGTTGCTTATATTTTTTGAAATCTCCTGAAAATGGGAGATACTATTGTGTTTTTGATTGATTGAGCGAAGAGTTTTTTGATTTCTAGAGTTGACGGATTGATTGATTGATTGAGTGACTGATTGTCATTATGTCGTTCGCAGAGCTGATGTCTGTATAGCGGATTATTCGAATAGATTACGAGGGGATTGCTGGATGGACATGCTTTGTAACAGCGAGTCCTGATCCAACTAAGTGTATGTCCGGAGTACTGTCGTACCCTATTCTGTTCTGAGTACTCCTCCCTTTCTCTCCTATATTCATCTCAAACCTCTTCCCTAGGGCCACATAAAATCGGACACGGAAGCGGCGGCCCCGCACGCGAGATTAGGGTCTCAGGATGCCTTGGCATATCTGCGTCCATCGGCGCTTTCTCCATCCAGTCTCTGTTATCTCGTACCGTCCTCCGCTCTGTTGCCACCTCCAGGTGGTCACCTATATCATACCTCCTCTCACCATCACCCTACGTCACCATCCAAAATTTTCTGAAGCCAGAATCATCCAATCCCAACACCCATTGATTTCGGTTTTTCCTCGGGCTTTTTCAAAAACTCAAACTCAGACCGTGTGAAACTTTATTTAACATCGTTAGGAGATGCAGGCTCGCGGTTAGCCCCGTGTAATGTTGCCCGTCGCCTGTATTTTCAAAATTAACAATGAGAGCCTACGGAAAACTAAACGACAAAAACCCGGACCGACGCTTCGGGTGGACCTTCCAATTGTGCGCCGCCTGCTTATGGAATCGGGGGGAAGTGGATTCCTTTGACAA
>NC_036848.1:365913-374916 GCF_002910315.2 Salvelinus sp. IW2-2015
TGCAACTGCACATAGGGACAAAAGGAGAAATGTCTCTGGTCTATAGAAACTGTTTGGCCATAATGACGCATCGTTATGTGAAGCACGGGGGTGGGCAGGCATCATGTTGTGGGGGTGCTTTGCTGCAGGAGGACTGGTGCACTTCACAAAATAGATGGCATCATAAGGCAGGAAAATTATGTGGATATATTGAAGCAACATCTCAAGACATCAGTCAGGAAGTTAAAGCTTGGTCGCAAATGGGTCTTCCAAATGGACAATGACCCCAAGCATACTTCCAAAATGGCTTAAGGTATTGGAGTGGCCATCACAAAGCCCTGACCTCAATCCTATAAAACATTTGTGGGCTGAACTGAAAAAGCATGTGCGAGCAAGGAGGCCTACAAATCTAACTCGGTTACACCAGCTCTGTCAGGAGGAATGGGCCAAAATTCACCCAACTTATTGTGGGAAGCTTGTGGAAGGCTACCCGAAACGTTAGACCCAAGTTAAACGATTTAAAGGCAATGTTACCAAATACTAATTGAGTGTATGTAAACTTCTGACCCACTGGGAATGTGATGAAAGAAACAAAAGTTTAAATAAATTATTCTCTCTCCTGTTATGACATTTCACATTCTTAAAATGAAGTGGTGATCCTAACTGACCTAAGACAGGAAATGTTAACTAGGATTAAATGTCAGGAATTGTGAAAAACTGAGTTTAAATGTATTTGGCTAAGGTGTATGTAAACTTCCAACTTTAACTGTGTGTGTGTGTATATATATATTTTAAGCAGTGGTATGACAGTCTGATAATTTTTGTATTTGTCATTCTAGGAACTATGTATTCCAGAAACGCTATGTGAAGTTTGATGGCAAAAATCTGCTGTACTTCGGCAGTGAAAAGGTAGGCTTTTTTTCCTGAATGATGGACTGTATCACATTGAGATAATCAGCATTTTTCATGACAATATTTGTCTCTTTACCAATATTTCTCCCTCTTTTACTATTCTCTCCAAGGACCCGTACCCCAAAGGAGTGATTCCTCTGGCCGCGATACAGATGGCCCGCATGGCCAAAGACAATAAATTTGAGATAGTGACAAGTCACAGGACGTTTGTCTTCCGGGCTGATAACGAAGGTAAACAAAGCACTTAACAAGCAACATAGCCTCTGTCATAATCTCATAGTAAAAACATCTCGTTTACAACTTTATTTTTAGCCTACTGATTCCTCTGGTATTTATCTTTTTAGGAAATTATTTGGTATCGAAAGATAGTTTCTGGTACAATTGGTAACTGACTGGTAGAAAAAGGATACTTGGTTTGAATCGAAACGACACAAACAATAAATTCACATATTGTTTTTGTGTAATTACCATATAATTTCATAGTAAATACCTGGTATTTTCTGTACCATTTTTATAAAAAAATAAAATAAATTGTAATACCAACCGACATCTTTCTACCTGTCCCCTCTCAGTGCAGAGACATCAGTGGTGCAGTATCCTACAGGGGAGGGTGAAGGAACAGCTTGTGTTCGGGCGCCCTCGCTTCGGTCCTGGCAGCCACTGTCAGAGGAGTGGTCCTCTGGAGCTCAAAGGGACCAAGTCAAAAGTCTACGTGGCCATCAACACAGAGCAGGTCTGGCTGTACAAGACTGAACAGTGTTTTAGGAATGGGATTGGAATTACGCTGATCGAGGCCAGAGGAGCTACGATTAGAGACGGCAAAGGAAAAAGCTTTGACCTCATCACTCCTTACAAAACATTCAGGTACGTTGTTTACTGACATGGTAATAACACTTATACACCTTTCTCTAGTTTTGTCAACAAATACATTCTGTTCATCATCACTCGGGACTCCCGAGTGGTGCAGCGGTCTAAGGCCCTGCATCTCAGTGCAAGAGGCGTCACTACAGTCCCTGATTCGAATCCAGGCTGAATCACTTCCCCCCGTGAGTTCCATAGGGCGGCGCACAATTGGCCCAGCGTCGTCCGGGTTAGGCCGTCATTGTAAATAAGAATTTGTTCTTAACTGACTTGCCTAGTTAAATAAAGTTCCTACACTGTTGTTTTTGAATCCCTGAAAACGGAGACAATTGTGTTTGATTGATTGAGCCAGAAGAGTTTTTGATTGATTGACGATTGATTGATTGATTGAGTGACTGATTGTCCCTGTAGTTTCACAGCTGAGTCTGAGCGGGATAAGAGGGACTGGATGGAAGCTGTACAGGAGTCCATAGCAGAGACCCTGTCTGACTACGAGGTGGCTGAGAAGATCTGGTCCAACAGGTTTAATAAGCTCTGTGCTGACTGCCAAGCAGTCAACCCAGACTGGGCCTCCATAAACCTCTGTGTTGTCATCTGTAAGAACTGTGCAGGTGAGACAGTGTTTCCCCTACTATTGTATAGGTGGGGCGGGCTCCCCCTCAGTTTGATGCCAGAGGGCCTAGCTGGGTTTTGGGTCCCATCTGGTGAGTGTGACTGATGAGATAACTAAGACACCTGGCCAACAGCTGCCAATGCTATCAGCCTATTGTCATGAGCCACAACCGTTTCATTCTCACCTGTGTTGTTTTTATCCCACCTGTGCCAGGTGAAGTGAAATGTTACTATGGAAATGTTTCCAAATACACACATAATTTCTCTGTCTCGTGGTTCTCTCTAGCGAGGCAGCGCCCGAGTGTTCTGTTACAAACACAATACCACTGTCTAGTGCCAGGAGAGTGATTATGGAGGTCTTTTGTCCCTTTTCCTCTGCAGGTCAACACAGAGGTCTGGGGACTATGGTGTCTAAAGTACAGAGCCTGAAACTGGACACCAGCGTGTGGAGCAATGAGATCGTGCAGGTGAGAGGGACGAGAAGGCTTCTTCAGGGAAGGTGGAGGGAGAAAGTCAGGGGAAATGCTCACGTTTATTTCAGTTAAGTGGCAAAATATTTTCCGGGATACTGAAATTTGTTTGTTTTGTTGTGTATCAAGGACTTCTCACCATTTTCACCTCCAACAAATCCATTATATTGGAACAGAGTTGAAATATGTTTTGTACATTTTTAAGTTGACAGTCCGATGATAGACTGTGAATATAGTCAGGACCTCATGAGTTCTGATTATTCTGTGTTTTTTTGTGGAATCTGTTCTGCGTTTGTGTGTTCATCAGCTCTTCATAATGCTGGGGAACGACCGAGCCAATGAGTTCTGGGCGGCCAGGTTATCTCCAGCTGACGAGTTAGACCATGATGCCACACCGGACCAGCGGAGAGAGTTTATCATCCATAAGTACCGTGAGGGGCGCTACCGACTCCCCCACCCCAACTTCAACACACAGGAGGAGCTGCTCAAGGTACATGAACACATTGTATAGCTTTCAAATGTATAGCTGCTATAACAGGATCCAGGGGAAAGGGGGATACCTAGTCAGTTGTACAACTGAATGCATTCAACTGAAATGTGTCTTCCTGCGTTTAATCCAACCCCTCTGAATCAGAGAGGTGGGGGGGGGGGCTGCCTTAATCGACATCCATGGCGCCCGAGGAACAGTGGGTTAACTGACTTGCTCAGGGGCAGAACGACAGATTTTTACCTTCTTAGCGCGGGGATTTGATCCAGCAACCTTTCGGTTATTAGTCCAACGCTCCTACCCGCCAGGCTACCTGCCACCCCCATGTGGTGTGTTGTATAGGCTATATTCTTATCATAAACCCTTGTTATTAGTCTACAAGGTGTACGAATGGAGAACATTTCTAGTTTGTTATGAAATAATAACTAAATGACTATCTGTCTTGACTGGCTGCTCTGTGTCTCTCAGTAAAAACACGCGGCTGGCTGCTCTGTCTCTCAGTAAAAACACACGGCTGGCTGCTCTGTGTCTCAGTAAAAACACGCGGCTGGCTGCTCTGTGTCTCTCAGTAAAAACACACGGCTGACTGCTCTGTGTCTCTCAGTAAAAACACACGGCTGGCTGCTCTGTGTCTCTCAGTAAAAACACACGGCTGGCTGCTCTGTGTGTCTCAGTAAAAACACACGGCTGACTGCTCTGTGTGTCTCAGTAAAAAACACATTGTGGCACACTACCCTTACGGGAAGAACCACATGAATTTCACATGTGTTTTTCTGTAAGGGTACACATTTAGACGAGATGGTGTCGGTGGTAGTTTTAGTACCTGTAAGCTATACTAGGGTTCTAGTTACAGCTGTAGCTGCCTGTAGCTAGCATGCTATACTAGGGTTCAAGTTACGGCTGTAGCTGCCTGTAGCTAGCATTGCTAACTAGGGTTCAGTTAGGCTGTAGCTGCCTGTAGCTAGCTGCTATACTGGGTTCAAGTTACGGCTGTAGCTGCCTGTAGCCTAGCATGCTATACTTAGGTTCAGTTACGGCTTTAGCTGCCTGTAGCTAGCATGCTATACTAGGGTTTCAAGTTACGCTGTAGCTGCCTTGTTGCGAATGCTTACTAGGTTCAAGTTACGGCTGTAAGCTGCGTAGCCTAGCATCATATACTAGGGTTCAAGTTACTGTATCCCTGTAGCTGCCTGTGCTAGCATGCTATACTAGGGTTCAAGTTACGGCTGTAGCTGCCTGTTGCTAGCATGTAGCCAGACTTTTATCCCAACAACAAGGACATGGAATGTGCTTTTGAAACTAAAACAATTAGAGGGAGGAGATGAAAGGGAGCCAGTTGAATGGAGAGGGGACTTTTTGGACTATAGGCTGAATGTCTGTGGATGCTTTTAGTGGTACGTATGTGCTGTGTGTGTGTTGCGTCACCCTAATATATCCCCTAATGCTTCCCTCTCTCTCTCTACCCTGCAGGTTCTGTGTACTGCTGTGACRGAGCAYAACCTGCTGAAGACGGTCACCCAGATCTTCACCGAGGCAGAGGCTGTCCGATCCCGCCTCGCTGCCTCTAATGGATATGACAAGCATCTGTCTCAGGAATACTCCCTCCCGCAAGGCACCTCAGGTAAGACAGGGGACAGGCTTTATTTGCCTGCTGGACTTTTTATGCATTATGTGACTATTTTGCGACCGTGCAGTATAATGTAGTGTGCTCAGCAGCTCTCTGGAAAAAGCTTTCAAGTAATTACAGCAGGGTTCATGGTTTGATAGACAACCCAGAGCCTTTGTGATGAAACAGTTTGGTCTTCCTCTGCATGTTTACCTCTAGTGTTGTAGGAGTAAAATATCTCTGTTGAAACGGCACAACCAGCTATCTCTGAAACAGCACAACTAGCTATCTCTGAAACAGCACAACTAGCTATCTCTGAAACAGCACAACTAGCTATCTCTGTTGAAACGGCACAACTAGCTATCTCTGAAACAGCACAACTAGCTATCTCTGAAACAGCACAACTAGCTATCTCTGTTGAAACGGCTCAACTAGCAATCTCTGAAACAGCACAACTAGCTATCTCTGTTGAAACGGCTCAACTAGCTATCTCTGAAACAGCACAACTAGCTATCTCTGTTGAAACGGCACAACTAGAACACTGGAGGGAAAACTTATTTAGAAACTTCATCTACATTTCAATTCATAACCGTTTATCTGATCATTTATAATCTTGTAAATGCATTTATTATGGCTTATTCATGAAACTCTTTATGAAGTATGACTTAATGTTTTGTCCTGTTTGCCTAGAACCCTACTCATGTTTTTATTTTTTTTGCAGTGTCAAAAACAGTTTTTTGTTTGTCTGTTCCTCCCTGTTTTCTCAGACCCCAGTGTGTATGATGAGATCATGCAGGCTGTGCTGCACTCCGGCTACCTCTACAAGTCAGCCTCAACGAACAAAGGGACATTATCCAGGAAAACCAGAGAAGGTAGGCGTGCGTGCGTGTGCGCGRGCACGTGTGTGTGTGTGTGTTGGCAGGTGCTAACAGCACACCACTTGGCACAGATTGAATAGAGAAATACTGCCTCCTCAGTAACATCGGCATAAAGGCCTGTAGAGAACAAAGCACTTTATACAACCAAATACTGACTGGGCCAATACTGTTCTGTTAGGAAATACACTACTCACTGTTAGTGGCTGGAGTCTCTACAGTAAAACAGAGTTTTGTGATTTAGAAGTTACTCATAGTTACTTGTAGTTTATTTCTCTCTAAAAACACAGCCCATCATAAAAATTCCAAAAGTTTTAATTTTAAAGGGACCACGATTTCCAGGCTTCTTCACGTTTGTTCTCTCTAATCGCCGAGGGATGAGCGGGATTCTGAAGTACGGCAACGCTATTTTAGAAAGTAACAGCTTATATTTTTGCTGTTATTTGCCCKCCAGATTTCCAGAAGTACTGGTGCACGGTGGAGAGGTCTCTTCTGTTCTATGAGTCTGACCGATGTCCTGATCCMAGCATGAAGATCAACGTCAAWGACATCGTCTGTCTGGGGGTCAGCAGGCCGGACTCCTGCAACAACAACGGCTTCATTGACAGGTTAGAGGACCAATCATGGCACAGTAACTAATGTAGGCGGCCAATCATACTGTCCATTTCAAACACGCACGTGGAGAAAATGTACATTTAGCATGAAATGGTTATATCACTGCCACTCAATGTACAGGTATCTACCAACTAGTGTTGATCTAATGCCCTTCACTTATGTTCCTGTGTCTTGTTGTAGGTTTCTCTATACGTTTCAACTGTACTTGTCCTCAGAGAAGCTCTATCAGTTTGGATTGGAAACTCCTGATGCACTGCAATGTTGGGTCAAGGCCATTGGAAAGGTATGAGATMACTTTCTATCCCAAAAGAGTGCAATGCCTGCACACTGATGATGCCYATTCTCAGCTTTACTGACGTAGTTACCGCTCTTCCAGCTCAGAACGTTGTAATGTCCCTATGTGTGCATAATGGTGGGTTACAGTGAAGTGTTCCCTCCTTTCTAACTAACACTGTCTATGTCCTGTACTAGCCTGGGATGTGTCTGTTCAGTGTTCCCTCCTGTACTTTAACCACTTCCAGTGTTGTCTTCCTCAGGCCGCCACACCTTTAAGCTGCCACTGCCTGCTAGCGAGGGAGTTTGAGCGGGTGGGAGTSCTGCGTTACAAYGCCATGCGAGACCCTTCTCAGTGGAAAGAGGGATATTTTGTKCTTCAGAAGTCTAYCCTCTTCATCTGCCCAGGGAACGACGGAGCAGCTGAGGACATTATCAACCTTAAACGTCTGCAAGAGCTCAGTGAGTCTCCTGTCCTGACCAAAGCTTTACTGGCACTGTGTGGTAATGTAAGTTTCTCAAATAACGTTTTGGTAACTCCTCACTGAGACATTTTTAGCCCTGACTATGGATTGTAATAACTGCAATAAAGGAGGGTACTATAGTCATTCAAAACCCGTCCGACTATAAAGAAAAAGCCTACTGCCAGCTTGAGACATTTCTCTGCCTTAACTACCCCAAGCACCGTTTTCTTTGAAAGCAACTGTCTGCTGATGAATGATGTGTCCGTCTTCCATTTGTTCTGTGTTTGTCTCCTAGGTATAGTAACTGAGAACCACAAACCATGAGAAGAAGGAAATTCTGGTTTTGGTTGAAAAAGGAAGGTTGGTTTCAGTCTCTCTGCCTTTCTCTTTTGTATTAACAAGTATTAACATATCGTGGCTAGTTTGGCCTAAACTAATATGGTCAAATATTCATCTGGAATCATTCCCAATTTGCCCCCAGCTAGGGGGGGAAATTCCAGAATGAAATAATTTAACATGTATTTTTTTTGGAGCATTAAGTGATTTAGTATTTTCTCTAACCTTCACTCTGCGAGTATCGACGTGTCCCCCCCCCCCCTCAGGACGCTGCACCTCCAGGGGATGGGTGGTTAGACTTCTCCCTGTGGTACGCAGACATCCAGAGAGCTGCGGAGGGAAGGGCAAACCCTGAGAGAACAGCAGCTCAGCAGGAATGATATCCCCATCATCGTAGACAGCTGCATCGCCTTCATCACACAGTAAGGTAAGGGAGGAGTCTGGATATATTCTATTCCATTACAACAGTATGGTAAGGGAGGAGTCTGGATATTCTATTCCGTTACACAGTATGGTAAAGGAGGAGTCTGGATATTCTATTCCGTTACACAGTATGGTAAGGGATAGAGTATTCTGCATTATCAACAACAAAAGGACACGTTTTCCAGGCATCTTGTGGATCCGTGATAGGATCCATAGCATTTGATGCATTTTCAGTGGAGGTAATCCTTTTATATTAAAGTATACATTGGTATTGTATACCTTAAAGGGGTTTATAAATAGTTCATCCATTCATTATAACTCTGCATTGGCCTGTGTACTGTAGGGTTTCTTTTCACAGTTTAGCTGTACTTTACACCAGCCAGAGACATGAGATACTAGCTGATGACTGATGTACTGGATCTGATGTGTGATCTGCTCGTCAGGTCTGGGTCATGAGGGGATCTATAGGAAGAACGGAGCCACGTCCAGGATCAAGCTACTGATGGAGGAGTTCAGGAATGATGCTCGGAACGTCAAGCTCCGGATCGGGGATAACTTCATAGAGGATGTGACTGACGTGTTGAAGAGGTTCTTCAGGGAGATGGACGACCCCATCTTCATGGCTGACCTGCATCAGCTATGGAAGGAGGCTGTCAGTAAGTACAAGTGTCTCTGGCAAAAGAGATTTTAAGTTATCATCACAGATAGCACACACATGAAGCTACTATTTTGTTGTGTTTTCTAAGTTGTGTCTCTGACTTAATCACTTGACCTTAGTTCTCTTGGTCCCCTTAGAATTATAGGGCTTCCATCAAGCTGTCACTGGTCAGGATGTACCACAATGTATCTTTTTGAAATCTAACTGCTTCCTGTTTGTGCCTTTTTATAGGAACAGCCAAGGATAAGAACCAGCGTCTGGACAGATACAAGGAGATCATCCGTAGTTTACCTAAAATCAACAGGACTACCCTGGCTGCTCTCATCAGCCACCTCTACAGGTTAGTATGGCCTCAGGGTTAACAGGACTCTCATCAGCCACCTCTACAGGTTAGTATGGCCTCAGGGTTAACAGGACTCTCATCAGCCACCT
>NC_036848.1:383466-386290 GCF_002910315.2 Salvelinus sp. IW2-2015
TAAAAATCTAAGCTCAAATTCATCACTTAGAAATCAGGGTTGTGTTCCATAGGTAGAAAGCATTTTGAATGGATTGAAACTGGTACTATCTACCTGAACTTGTCCAATCAGAACACAGATGTTCACATTCTATTGCAAATTGTTATGCTACAATGTGCCCTACTGAACATGCCCCAGGTCAATCTGTTCTGTATAATCTAATGACTAATCAGTAAATGTTTAATTGTGTTTGTTCAGATTGATGAGGAGCAGCGGACCCAGATAGAACTGGAGCTCAGCCTCATCACCACCTGGAAGGACACACAGGTATACTTTATGAAGGATTCATAAAGGGTTATAACACATTGTTTTTTTTCCCTGGTTGTCTGTAATAATTGTCCTGTCTGTGCAGCTGTCTCAAGCAGGTGATCTGATCATAGAAGTGTACCTGGAGAAGAAGATGGCAGACTGCTGCATCACTCTCAAGGTAAGTGGAGACAGGTTGTCTCCTGACTTTATGCCATGAAAGGTGCTGTTATTATTTAGCCACATGGTGGCGCCTCTCCACCCTCCACGAGTCTCTCTAGAACAGGGGTTTCCAACAGGAGCTCGCAGCCCACCTAGGAGTAGCTATCGCAGCCCACCTAGGAGTAGCTCTCGCAGCCCACCTAGGAGTAGCTTGCAGCCCATCTAGGAGTAGCTTGCAGCCCATCTAGGAGTAGCTCTCGCAGCCCATCTAGGAGTAGCTCGTAGCTCGCAGCCCATCTAGGAGTAGCTCTCACAGCCCATCTAGGAGTAGCTTGCAGCCCACCTAGGAGTAGCTCTCACAGCCCACCTAGGAGTAGCTCTCACAGCCCACCTAGGAGTAGCTCTCGCAGCCCACCTAGGAGTATCTCTCGCAGCCCATCTAGGAGTAGCTCGTAGCTCGCAGCCCATCTAGGAGTAGCTCTCGCAGCCCATCTAGGAGTAGCTCTCACAGCCCACCTAGGAGTAGCTCTCACAGCCCACCTAGGAGTAGCTCGCAGCCCACATAGGAGTAGCTCTCGCAGCCCATCTAGGAGTAGCTCGCAGCCCACATAGGAGTAGCTCGTGATCAATTCTGGAAGTACATGCATGTTTTTATGTGTTCCATGCAAACCGTCATTAACCTCTCTTGGGTACGTGAGACGGTAGCGTCCCACCTCTTCAACAGCCAGTGAAACTGCTGGGCGCCAAATTCAAATACAGAAATACTCATTATAAAAATTCAGAAAACAAAACATATTTTACATAGGTTTAAAGATMAACTTCTTGTGAATCCAACCACGGTGTCAGATTTTTAAAATGCTTTACGGCGAAAGCATACCTTACGATTATTTTTAACATAAAGCTCCTGGCTACTATCCAATCAAATCCACATTGCCATTATCCCAACCCTGGTTAGAAACTATTGGTTTAAAAAGCCAAATTTAATACAATATCTGCCAATTAATTTCCAGAAATATTTCCCCTGTCTGTCTGTTTGGTGCGTGTTTGTCTATCACTCTGTATGTAGCCAGTTAGCGATGCTGATGATAACCGTCTTGTTAACAGAAAGACCATCCCCCAAAAACCTTCTCAATTAAATGCAAAGTAGGTTTATCTTACAGAACTATGTCAGGATTATGTGTATCAATTGGGTGGAGATTGTTTAGAGACCTCTGCCATGACACGTTCTGCAGCTGTAGGCCTGATGACAGAAACATCGCTAGATTAACATATTCCTATTTTGCTCGATGCGCAATTAAATGGAAATTACCCTCAAAAAATGTTTGGTTCGTTTTTCTATCCAGAACAAAAAAAGAAATGTCTTCTGATGTGATTTAATCATTGACATGGACTCAGAACATACAGTTCTGTTGTTTCTCTGAATAATTGTAATATTGAGAGGAAAAAACCAGAAGGAAAAAACAACAGAGAACTGAATTCAGGAAAATACTAAATATGATTTTTATGTGGCCCCCTTTTAGAGTTGTTTACTAACCTTTTATTTACTAGTTATATTGACAGAAAACACATATCTTGTACACCAAGGACCTGGGGAAGAGATGCAGGGTAGAGAAGAAACAAATTAATGTACCTATTTGAAAGCTATAAAAACAAGAAAAATAGTAGCTCACAACATGTTTAAWWWWWWWTTTAAGTAGCTCATGCTACCAAAAGGTTGGAGACTTCCTGCTTTAAACAGACAGGTGGGCTTCCACAATGTACCAATGTTGACCTAGGTCTGGGATTTCTAATGATACCCATCTACCATCCTCTATTCTATACATGCTGGACATGAGCATCTATAGAAGAGCTAGGAAGCTCTGGTCTGGTTCTCTGTCGCTATCTCTCTATGGTCTGGTTCTCTGTCGCTATCTCTCTGTGGTCTGGTTCTCTGTCGCTATCTCTCTATGGTCTGGTTCTCTGTCGCTATCTCTCTGTGGTCTGGTTCTCTGTAGGTATCTCTCTGTGGTCTGGTTCTCTGTCGGTATCGCTCTATGGTCTGGTTCTCTGTCGCTATCTCTCTGTGGTCTGGTTCTCTGTCGCTATCTCTCTATGGTCTGGTTCTCTGTCACTATCTCTCTGTGGTCTGGTTCTCTGTAGCTATCTCTCTGTGGTCTGGTTCTCTGTAGCTATCTCTCTGTGGTCTGGTTCTCTGTAGCTATCTCTCTATGGTCTGGTTCTCTGTAGGTATCTCTCTCTGGTCTGGTTGGTTCGCTGTAGCTATCTCTCTATGGTCTGGTTGGTTCTCTGTAGGCATCTCTCTGTGGTCTGCTTCTCTGTAGGCATCTCTCTGTGGTCTGCTTCTCTGTAGGTATCTCTCTGTGGTCTGGTTCTCTGT